>NW_020539491.1:0-12241 GCF_003426905.1 Ctenocephalides felis
CACGTAATACGTCCATTAAGGTACTGTCCGTATCTTAAGTTTTTACTTACCTAGGTTTTAATTTGGAAAGACAAAGTATTTTTAGTCTAATTTATAGCTTTTTTTCAAATAATGATAGACTATCTATCTCTCTACTGTCTGCCAGTTTACCTGTCAACCAATTGCATATCAATCAATTTATCAGTCCAGAAATTATTAGTCCAACAATTTACTTGTCCACCAGTATGCTTGTGAACATGTGTCTACCATTTTAGATGTCCACCATTTACCTGCTATAATTATATGTCTATCAGTTTACATGTTCACTAAATTATCTATTTCAAATGTACCAATGTACCTGTTAACCAATTTACCTGTTTACCAATATACCTGACATCCCGTTCTACATGTCTACTAATTAATCTGTCAACCTATTTTTTGTCTACTTATTGGTCTATCCACCACTTGTTCGGTTTATATGTCTTAGAATTTACCTGTCAACCAATTTACCTATCAATCTGTTTACTGTATATCTATCTACCAGTTAAATCATTCATCTGTTTTACCTGTCTACCAAGTATTATGTGTAAAATGCCAGATTGTGCAGAAAATGTATAGTTTTTTGGACAGTTTCTGCCCACCAACTCATACGATTATAGACTCGACTCGCAACATAACATTTCTATTTTTGGAGACCTCTGAGTCTTTTATGATAAATTCCCTGTACACTCCATGTGTCATTAAATAAAACTTTTCATCCCCGTGGTTATTATTTTCAAATCCAATGAGACTTCCACTAACACTTCATCTATATAAAACGGTTTTTAACAGAATTTTCTTAGCATCGCTCCTTGTATCGTAGCAATATTAATAGACTGCAGTCGATACTTTGTTCTCTGCGATATCCATGCATACAAAATGTAAAGGTACATTGAAAACGCAAATTTACAAGGAAACTATAAACCTTAGAATCGGTCTGATAACAACGGTGTACGGCGGCACACCATATCTCATTTCCATAATTTTATATACACGGAGTCATGTTAAACATTTATAATAAAGACAGGATAGTAGGAAGGTCTAGATATCTCTTGGTAAAGGACCGAGGATATCAAATAGGAAATGTTGCACGAAAGTGATTTTGATGGTATTAGTTAAAAAAAACTGGTTAGATGCCACAGAACAAGAGCAACAAAGACAACGTATGCTCTTAAGTAGTACTTAATGCAATCTCGTACTAAACAACAGCGCTCAAAAATTGCTTCTACCAAATATAGACTTATACTTCGCGCATCCACCGCGACTTTCTCATGTAAAATAATTTTTTTATAGTTTACACCTTTGCCAAGTGCCAAAGATCAGTTAGTCCCTTTTGACATCACTACATGTGATTTTTCCAAGCGGTTAAATAAGACAGTTAAATCTAATTTGGATGACCTTATGAAACAATTAGACACGTATGATTTAAGTACTATTGTAATATCAAAACCAAAAAAAATCATCTTTGAAAACGATTCCTGGTACTAAATATGTAAATTTTACTTTGGCGCATCCGCAGCGTCATCCTCATATAATATCAATTTGCAAATAGCCTGTGAGTGCTTTCATGTTGCTCGAGCAAACCATAAACTTTGCTGTAGTTGCATCCATAATATCTCTAAGAATATTTGGCCCGTATACGCATATGCTGGAATATTTTATACAAAATTGTATATAATTGCATCATTTACATATATTCTTATGCGAAAAATATCTAATATTTAATGTTGTTTGCCCTATCGTAGTATGGTGAATACCAATATATTAAATAGCCGTAAAATAGATCAACGTTATGGTAAGGCTATGTTATAAGTTTTTTATATAAAGTGGTACTAAATGCTGTCAAAATCCTAGCGGTTGCTATGAGGTGAGGCCTTTAGATAGGAAAGCTACCTTAGAAAACCTAACAAACTGAAAAGTCAAAAACGATGTTACCATAATTGCATTTTTATGGTGTGGCTTAATAACATATGAGTGAAGTTGCATTTTATGTGTAAAACGCCTGATTGCAAATCGGAGACATGGCATTTAGTATAAAACTAAAACGTAACAAAGCCTTGCCAAACGATGGTCTATTTTGCGGCCCAATCGGTCTAAAATAGATAGGTGTATCTCTATTTCTCTTCTTCAATGTAGTAAATGATTCATTGTTGCAAAGACTATACTTACATGTACGTTGACATTGAAGTGATCATTATATTTTAATTATTCTACTAATTTTCATCAAATTGAAACATAACAATGTAGATCCATTAAATACCATCTTACTATTAAAATTTTATTCCCTTTTTATGATTTACTATTTTTGCACGCATATCTCTGGATTCTGTTTGATATGAAAATTCCGAGGCAAATAAAACCCGACTGGTTCGTAAAATGGGTACCTTATGTATCATAACATCGCATATACAGTCATAAAACATAAGAACATGGGATAAATGCATACGAATGCAACAAACTGCAACGTGTTTGAAACATGTAACCGGAAAAGAGGAAAAGACGCCTTAAGTGTTCTTCATTGCGACTGTTTGGCATCGTATTCTGGGTGGACAACTTTGTTAGGGAAAATGATAATAGATATATTTTTCTTGAAATTATATATTTGTTTTTAATAATCTATGTGTGAGAGACATTGCTTATTATTTTAGTGAGTCCTCATACTGCATCCAAGGATTAATTCCTAAAATCCATCATTTAAGAACCCATCATTTAAAATATTTTTTTTTAATCTTTTCATAATAGCTTATAAAACTATATTATTTTGATTGCTATTTATAATACAATAAAATAATGGATCGAACTATTATACTTAGTAAAGTGGCAATGACTAAATTTTCTATGGAAATTTCAAAGTAATCGAAGTAAAGCAACCCTTAAATGATGTTTGGCTGTGACGATTTATCTGGCGATTGAATATATTACAAGTACATGCCTTGACATGTATGTTCCGAAATCAATACTTTCTCGGAAAATTCCATCAATAATACTTTAACAAAGCCATTGACGCTCTAAAGCTGCTTATGATGTAAGCATTTCATATTTGTGTATTGCCACCATTTTCCCATGTGCGTTATCGTTTGCCTTTCTGATAACTGCTCGTTATGCTAAGCTTTTCATGGAAATCTTATTAAATATAATTCAATCATAAAATTGTATTAATAACGTATATTGAAGACTATACACGTAGTAATTGAATCGCGCAAGTATTTATTGCAAAATGTTCTGTAACTATTCAATTTCTTTTAGCGGCTCATTCATGCAAATATAAATTTCTTTGTAGTTTTATATTGAGCATTTGGAAATTCACACAGTTCAATATTAACAGCAGCATCTAGTTTCGAACACTTTGAATAAAAGTGACAAAACATTTGCGGTAGCGATAGAAATAAAACGGCTTTTATTTTTGAAATGTACGAGTGTTTTATATTCTGAATTCTAAATGTGGTGGAGCAGGTAGCTGGTGAATTTTCAAGAAACACAATTTTTTGTAATTCTAAATGAAACTTATTTGATTCAACATATTTTTAATTTATTTATTATCAAATTCATATTCAAACTTGTGTTTTGATATTAATAAATAATAAAACATTTATACCTTTAATATTAAATTCAGAAATACAGTCGATGGTTTAGTACATTATTGTGCATAGATTTGCATTAGAATTATTTTTCACAATACTGTTATTTTTAAAAAAGGTTAATTCTTTAAAACTAGGGGCAATTTCTTATGGTCTTAGAAATGTTTTTTACGGTTACGATTCTAGAGTTCAAATGAACAAAATCAATAACTAGTGGTGTATGGCATCGTGCCTCAAGGCAAATTGCTGGAACTTTTCGTACCGTAATAAAATTAAGATATAATGGAATTAATTAAGACTATCATTTTTTTAACATTTAGCTCCGTATTTCCGAAATTGAATTTTTTTGTATCATTCAAATCGGATGCTCAGTTCTCTCAAAAAACCGATTTGTATTTGCTGCACTATTGCTCCGTATCTTCGAAATGGCTGGACCTGTCTTGGCCGAAGGCTAACCAACACATCTCCCTATGAATAGGAGTCGAATGTTTTTTGAATTATTCAAATCGGTGGATTAGTGCTCACGAAAACGTGGGCGAAATATTGTATTCACGCATATACACACATCAATTTTTTCTAAGGTATGCCAAAATGTTCAGAAACCTTTCAAACGTGAAGATATGCAAAAATCTTCAATTTAGATTTTTGGATAATTACAATAACTTACCTTACGAAAACAATAACCGATAAATGGTCATATTTTTACCAAAGCTTTACGTTGCACTAATTTTTTTAAGACAGTTAAGGTCAATACTATCACCTAGTTTCGGCTTCACCTTAAGTTCTGGGACATCCCGTATATATTATATTATATTTAATAATTACATTAACATAACTGAATTATCCATAAATATCTATAGCTCTTTTTATTACATTATCTATATGTGCTTAACCACATAATAACATTTACAAAATACATTACAAAACTTTTAATATAACTGTAATACAATATTATTACAGCATAATAACAATATAATCTCTTGAAAACACCACGATTATTGTTGGTTCCATACGTTCTCGTCGCTCGAAAACGCTTTTCCTAGGTATGTATGTGAGTTTCCGAGAGTTTACTTTATAATTCAGGGACTTACTTCATCATACGCGCGTGAAAATCTGAGGCGCAAACACGCCTCGCTGAATTAGTCCCACGGATCGGGGATGAATCGGGTCTACGGAGAGGGCGGAAGGCGGCCAGGAACACTCGAAACAAGCGTGCATTAAAACACTGATTTTGATTAACACTGAGGACAATTTAGAGAGCTGTATCTGTGTTTAATTCGTACATGGATTTAAAACACAAGTTTGAGAACTGATACAGTACGAAAATAGACGAATGCATAGGAAAATATTTAAAAATCAATAATCTGAATCAACTTATTATGTAAGGTGAATTGTTTTAATCCCAAAATATGGCACATGAAACATTTTGCATATTTTTACGTTTTTATTCCAAAATTTAGTTAAGATATAATTTAGTACATTAATAACCACTGCGTTTACCTTTTAAAATTCTATGTTATTTGCCAAACTAATGACTGAATATCATTCTAGTTAGACTGACAGATTGTAATTTATAAGAAAATCTTTACGTTTTAGAGGTTTCTGAACATTTGGAATAACTTGGAGAAAATGGATGTACGTGTATGTGTGTGTGTATGTAAGTTTGGATACAATATTTCATCCTTGATCTCGGGCGTACCGATTTGAATGATTCAAAAACATTCGAGTCCTATTGATAAGTAAATGTGCTGATTAGTTTTTGGCAAAGGCAGGTCTACCCGTTAGATACCGGAAAAAAGTCCCGAAAAGATATTTTATACAAATTATAATAAAAAGCACAATTTTGTGTACTTTTAAAAGGGTTCCGTACAATGTTTACACGTTTGACTGCGACGTAGCACTTATGCGTTCGATATTTGGAATCTAAAATAGCTCTGCAGCGCTATTGCTTTAAAAAATGTCTAAAATTTTTTCAAAAATCAATTTTTCAATAAAGTCCTTTTTTCCACAACGTAAAGATTCAAAATTCTTAAAAATCAATTTTTCTCAAAGTTTTTTTTTTTCAAAACGACTTAGCTATTATCGATGATTTTTAAATGTGTATGAATATCTTATTTAAATTATTTTAGGGAATTATATTATATATATACATATATATATATATATATATATATATATAAATGTGTGTTTCCCAGACATTGCCAGAATTATGGGTGGTTTTAATACCAGTATTTACCTTAGAAAAACCGGTATTGTAGAAATCATTAGAAAAATTAACTTATTGTTTTTTTGTTTAATTGTATAGAGTTGTAATTGTACCTATATATAATTTTCTATATTTGTACAAGTAACTTTCAATTTTGTTTATATTTAAGGTAATAAAAATACCGATATTTTGCCGGTATGACCGGTTTCAAAAAAAAAATGCCGGTATTTAATTTTTTTATTGGCATTGCATTTTCTAGCATAAACAATGTAAACCGCGAATGTTTTTTTTACAATTCCACAAAATTTCTAAAGTTCTAAAATTCAGTAAATTCTAATTTTTTTTGCGCAAAGGTTTCTTTACATAATAATTTAAAATTGGAAGCAGTAAAATCAATAAAATGATTGGGGATTAGGTCGATTTTCATGTAGATGAATATATCTTCTAGTAGAGATGCTGCTGAGTGGATATCAGCGGTCATCTTACTACAAAACCTGTATATATACATATATATATATATATATATATATATATATATATACATATATATATATATATATATATATATATATATATATATATATATATATATATATATATATATATATTTCTACTAAAGTACCTTATTAACACTGTCGGAAGGAAGGGATTGCTTTCATTATAGTACTTGTGGCCCAGAGTGCAGAATAACATTCTAGACTCGTGTGTGTGGTATTGTACACGTACTTCTCGGAAATAATAAGATAAGATTATAATCAGACCACAAAAGGATATAAATATTTTAGCGTGACGGTAACGTTTATAAGCTCAGACAAGTGAAAATATATTTGAGCTTCAACTACAAAATTACAGCTTTTTGGTATAGACAATATTATTAAGAGGAATTGAAGTACAGGAACAATGATTTATATATATCCCTGTATATATCATTTTTAGGGATAGGTTCTCAAATCGTAAAGTGTCTACTTTTAATTATTTAAAATTACAAATTTTTAATTTTTAAATAGTTATTGTTCGGACGTATTTTCGTTACATTATATTGGCCATGAAGGTGACAACCTTCAAGGCATTAAGCTTTACGCGGAATGGTTACTACCACTGGTAGAGGGGGTAACGAAGTGTTTTAATTGAACTAGTTGTTCACTTCTAAAAATGAAGTCAAAACATGTATAATAAATAATAAATAAATATATCTTCTTTCATTATAACTTAGTAGTAACAAATCAATGATTGTAATAAGAACTGCATCAAATACATAATATACAAACAAATTAGTGTTTAATACAGTCCACAGCTACAAGGGTTAAATTATAACCCAACGACCTAAATTATCGAGGGAGAGTTTTAATAAATTATATAAGTACGTAACACAAATACAGTTATATTTATCTAGACTTTTAGTAGGTATTTTAAAATTTATATATAAATTGTACTGCACCACGCAGAAGTGCAGTTCGAAGTCCTCCAACATCTCCAATAACCGCCACACATTTTTGTGAAAATTAGCTGCAAATTTTTTTTACGACTTTTTCACCAATATCTAGTAATCCGAACATTCTACTAATCCGACACCTTCTGGTTTCTAATAGTGTCAGATTAGCTAAATTCTATTGTACCTAATTTGAAAAGTTCCATTACTTCTCATTCCACTTATATATTATGATTAAACCCATCAAATGTGTGACTCAATTTTGAACGTAATCGTACATGTGTGATCTGTATTTCACAATCTTGCTTTTATTTTTCTAATCTTTTTCAATGTTGTTATTTTATTATTTCAGTGCCGGCGAGCGTACGTGCCATACCGTCTAATGGGCACATCACAGCCAGAAAGGGGGGCACGGTTACCCTGGAATGCAAGGCTTCGGGAAATCCTGTACCTCATATACACTGGACCAAAAAGGTTTGTAATAAGATTGGAAATGTAATTGACAGTATAAAGATTGTTTGTGTTATTGATTGTTATTGAATAACTTAACTGAGCAGAAAACAATGAGTAGCTGTCAAACAAAAAATATTAGTTTGTAGTACATGCTAAGTATCAGAGATGATGCTGTATCTGAAAAAAGAATAAGTGTTTTCCGTTTCTCTGTTGAAATCTTTTTTCAATTTTCTTTGCTATAAACTTCACGGAGTCCGAGACCTTTCCAACGAATGCAAAATCGTCGAAACCGGTTCGTGCGTTCTGGAGTTATATCGTCAGGAAGGAAAACCTGACTTATTTTTATATATATAGAAGATATATTACTATTTGCTTTTTTACAGGAACATGGTCTTCCTAGCCAGTTATCCTTGGAAGGTCCAACACTAACTCTGGAACGTCTGGAAAGAAAGGATGGAGGTGTTTACAGGTGTGTTGCCTCTAATGGTGTTGGTGAAGAAGTCACAGCCGATATCCAGCTCACAGTTCTATGTAAGTTTATTTTTAAATATTATTCTGGATGTTATTACATTTTACTCATATTGCGTATTACCCACGGTTGAATAAGAAGCTGGGATAGAATTTTGTTGATGTATGGTAAATATTAGGTTTTTTTGGATTTTTTTTTTTGTAGTAGTCATATTACATCACTGATAGTGATTTTGCATACCGCAACAACTATATTTTATTTGATTTTGCCAAGGGTAGGGTATCATCATATTTTTTTAAATTAAATAAATAGATTTTGGGGAGCGTTTTAATAGTGAAATAACGTAACACAGATAAAAACTACAGTGACGTTGTAACAAAGTCACGGGTTACGTTAATAAAACGTTTTAGTTACGTAAGTATTCTTTTGTGATAAAAATGATGTACATCCAAATGGGCAGATATAGTAACTACAGTAATTGTTTCTAGATCTTTGGTATTACTTCCGCTGTTTTTGATGTACTTTAAAACCATCATATCTAAATGTAAATTTAAAAAATAATTCAATTACCCAGGTGCCTATAAAACATCCGTCATAAACAAATGGATCTCTTCCCTTACAATCATCGCTCTGTCAATTATCTGACGGAATTTTCGGTTTGCAAAATAGCTTGCCTTTGTGTTTTCGGAAATTTCCTCACAAACCCATGTCAATGGTTAGTACGTCGGACAGCAAATTCATTAATTATACATCGGAAATAGTATCTTGCACAATAAGTGGATACATGTGTTTACAGGACACCTTGGGAGGATAAATTTATTGTGGAACTAGTGGGAAAATCGTATTACATTTTAGGATTAAATATTGGACCAAAAAATGTTATGGTTCGAAGAGCCATCTTTATAAAAGAGTTTTTTCTTGTTATAGGTAGTAACTCATTGGTTCAATTACTACCTCGTTCTATCTTATTTTTTATTAAGTTGCAATTACTTTAATAAAATCTGTTCTGCTGAGTTAAAAACACAATGCAGTGTATAAAACATTTTTTTATTGTTTACATCTTTATTTTATAGCTTCAGACGGCGTAAAATTTCCACGCTTTTGCATAGCCTGGATTTTCAAATTAATTTTGCAAGTGTACTAGGTAATATTCGTTACTTTTCTTCATTTCTGTATATTTTTATTTTTACGGTTCATATTGCGTTCACAATGTTTGTTACGCCTGGCTTACTTCAGGTTTAATTATGATTTTAATAAGGTGAGTTTTTCGCTTTTTACAAGAACGTTCTCATCTGAGTAGTTTTTCTTTTAGTTTGTAGGTAGAAAAAATATTTTTAAATATAAATGAGAAGATAATTGGAATAATTATGCGATGCATATTGCAGCTACTCATTTGAATAATATACTTATTGATTAAAATCATATTAAAAATTGCAATTATTATTTTTATGCTTGTTATAACAGTTTTTGCAAATGTCAAAAAGGTTTAGAAGGGAATAGTAGAAACCCCATTTAACACCATAAGGTTCTATAGTGCAAACCAGTAAGGATGTGTGAAATGTCAAGAAAATAACAGGATATAAACAAAGATATAACGAAAGCGACCTCTTCGACATTATTATAAGGTTATATCTCTATAGGAATATCTTTCTGGAAAAATATAAAATAATTCAGAGAAAGATATCGAGGGCTCTAGGGTAAGGGTCAGATTCTTGCAGGTCGAAATATATATAAATAATTGCACAATTTTATATTTTTAATATAATTAAATATTTTATATAGATCTTGAGTTTAAAAACAAGCGTTTTTATAATTTTGGTTATTATATTAATGTAAAGAAAACTACACTTCTCTCACTCTGTAATAGTTAGGGGTACTTTGGATTTGAACATCGTTTTTTTTTTACTATAATTCAGAATATTTTTTTAATAATTATTATAATATTAGTTTAACGCAAATGTGGAATAAGTTTTACAATGTCTTCAGAACAATGAACAATAATATTTTGTTTGAAAACAAATGTAGAGAGGACAACACTCTTCTCACTCTCGAATAGTTAGGGATATTTTGGATTTGAACATTGTTTTTTCGACCATAATTAAAAATATTTTTTTTATTAATTATATAATATTAGTTTATTGTGATTGGAAATAAGTTTTACCATGTCTTCAGAACAATAGACAGTAATATTTCATTTTTGTATAAAAAAATCTGGATTGCTGCATTTGTAATCTGTAAATATAAACATTATTAAATATTAATATTTCCATAAATTTCTTTTCGGATTTTTTTTATTAAATGGCTATAACTGATTTTTATTGAAAATGTATTACATTATACGTGGAGAACAACTTTAAAAATCAAGTCTTTGGTTTAAAATATTATGATAATGATTCCAATAATAAAAAATTATTAAATTTTTATCGATAGAGTCTAGATGTGTATATGAATTTTTGTATGTTATATATGTATGTATATATATATATATATATTATCTATGTGTGTGTGGTATATTTTATGTAATAACCCAAAAAGATGTGGCCATATTTACGCATCGGAAGCTAAATATGTAGCCCAGGGCGATTCCGATATTTGATGGAAACCTTATGCTTATAAACCTTATATATTATACTACAACCATAATTTGAAACACTCTACAGAATTTTCCATTTAATAAATTTTTCCATATTTTTATCAACATTTACTATATTGTTTATATTGTTCATTTTCATCATAATTTTTTTTTGTAATTTTATGAATTATTTTGAAAATTGAAGTATTGAAACATAAGTACTACTAGTATATAAATGTTACACCTAAATTCAATTTCTCGGTTCTATACAAACTTTCAATCTCATAATCGCTTAATACAGATGTCTTTCAGGTCGTTTTATTGTATAAACAAGTGTCAAAATATTATCTCGACTCATCATTGAACTGAATATTTATTGTTTTCTGAAGAGCTCCATATATATCATCATCTCAGCAAATAAAATTGCATTGGTAGATAATAATGCTTATGTATTACCTCTCATATAAAAACGTAACGGTTTTGAATGGTACATCAGCGCCAAAATGTTCTGAACCATGAATACTTAAAATCCACAAAATACAACTTTACCTAGTAAATACACAAAGTACAGCTTTTAGGTAATCCATAGGTAATCTATATTTTTTCTACCAGGGGTAGCAACCATTCCGTGTAAAGCTTAATGCCCTGAGGGTTGTCACCTTCATGGCCAATATAATAAACGAAAACACGTCCGAACATGCCGGCCGTCTTGAAAAGCTACAGCTTTTAAAAATACAAACATATATATTTTGAACTAACAATAAGTACAGAAATTGTATAAATTTTACGAGTATAAAAATTGATTAACAATGTAATAGTGATTTGCGTGACAATCTAATCTAAAATTATTTAACTGATATTTCTTAATATATATGAAACTTAAGATGTTTTATTGTTGATTGGTAGAATGCACACTTTTTATTAGTGCCCTTTTAATTCTCCGTTGGGCCCTTCAGTGTAATACGTTCCATGAAATTGGTAAAACATTTTTTTATGATTTTTTTTTCATTTTTTTCTACAAATTTCTTATAATTTAATTACGTATTTTTTTCCTTTGACCTCGTGAGCTTTTCTACCTGTAAGTATTTTTTCCTCCGCAAATCCGAGCCGCTTTATTGTATAATAAAGATAATACGCATTAAGCGGATCCGCGATACCGCTTTTATGAGTTATAACGTTGCGATAAAGCCAATTTTTTTTAACAAACCGTTTATACAAGAAAATGATGATATACAAAAATATCTTATTTAGTCTTCTATAAGTAAGCCGTTGTAATCACTTTTTTTAATACAGCGTTTTTCTAAATTGTTAAGCGTAAAGATAAATTGCTTTGCGGGTTATCATTGATGGACAATGGGGGTAAGAAATAAACTTTGGATCTGTGTTATTTTTATGTGAATTATATGTTTTCATTAAGGTTAAAGCTTTGTAATTCAAGTATTTGGACATTTTATACGTCTAGTTTGATTGCTTGTTAATGCGATGTATAACTAATAATGGCAGTACATAAATACAA
>NW_020539492.1:0-20728 GCF_003426905.1 Ctenocephalides felis
ATCCTAAATTCTTTTCAAATAATGCGATATGCTTTATAAAGATTGTTCCATCAGCAAAGTTGAATTTCTGCAATTTCTCAACGTTTTAGCACGATGTGGCGATCCAGTTTGCTATGGCGTGATCAAGATCATAATTGGAAGAAATTGATAATTAGTAGCATCATTTTTTAGCCTTGACCACTGGTCTTCCGTCGTCCTACCTTCCCGTTCACCTTCAAAAAAATTTGACTTCAATACTGAGCGGGGGATGATGTGGCAATAGAGTGAGCTTAGGCGCCAGAGAATAATAAAACAATGTGCCACGACATTTTTATTCAGTTGGGAAACAGTTATTATAAATTAATACAATTCCATATTGGCGAGTATCGACGATCAATCAAAAATTGCAAATAAACGGTGATCAAGAATCATAATATATAAACAATGCTGCAAAGGTTAGAACATTAACGCCAAAAATCATAACAAAATTTCAAATAGATGGATTGGGGCTCCGAAAATTATTACTAGCACATTTATCAGCCTGACCACTGGTCCTTAGTCGTCCTACCTTCCCGTTTGTCTTAACAAATTTGACGTCAACGCTGAACGGGGAGTGATGTGGCGATCGAGTGAGATTTGGCGTCAGAGAATAATAAAACAATATGTCATAAATTTTTATTCAGTTGTAAATATATAATTATAAGTTAATTCATTTCACATTGGCGTGTACCACAATAAAACAAAAATTGCAAATAGGTGGTGATCAAGAATAGAACAATAACTTGCAATATTAAAACAATAAAAAATAAAAATTAAATTAGCTATTTGTAAGTGGTATTTTGCCTTAAGGCAAGTTGCATGAACTTATCGATACCTGTATATAATAAATTTAACAAATCTTAATTATTTTTGCGATTACTACATCTTACCCTACGAGAAGTCAAAAAAATGTATTGTACGAGATGGCATTTAAGTTAAAAATAAAAACATCATATGAAAAATTTTGAATAATATTTATTAGTAATATGGTAACACTCATGAGCACACATTCATTAATGTCAACCATTATAAATATTTTAATAATTAAAAATTGATTGATTTATATAAAAATTTGATTAATCGATTTATATGATAATATATTCTTAACGTAATAATAAATTATAAATTTTATATTTATAATAGCATTAAAAATATGTATAATATTAAAAATAATAATGTAATTAAAGTCATACTTCAAATATGACATGATCGGTTTGTCATTGTAATAAGCATTAGGATTTGAACCTTCATTAGAGAAAAGTAATTGCTGATAAATAAATTCTATAATATTCGTTCACACAGTGGATTATGTTAAACAACGCTTACACAAATATTGTTTTCGCAATTTCACTCATGTAATTGTGTTTGAAAAATTTCATGTAATTAAAATTAACATACATTCATTGATTGCTTATATTTTTCTTACTTTTTCGCTGGCGATACAATCTCATTCTTACCTATAAAAATATTTTCGATTTTAATAACTTCAAAAGAAAATTATAGAAATTACGAATAATACAGAAATTATTTCAATAAACTTACGTTTCTTACGCGGCACAAATGTTTCATTTGTTTTATTATTTTCATTATAATTATTTACGGGGGACAGGGTGAAATATTCTTCTGATTCAGGCATTTTTTATTAAATCAAGATTTGTACTATGATGTTACCTTAAAATCTAATGACATTCTGATATCCTTGACGTACGCCGAAACGCATACAACAAAAGATCTCTATTCACTCGACACGACGACTAATTACAATCGACCCATATAGAAATGACTTTTTCGAGAGCGAAGGACGAACAGTTCGGGCGTAACGCAACTTCCGTTGCACTTACACAGATTTACCCTGTAGTCGCACCTAAAAAAACTTTTACTTTAAAAAATAAACTCATAGTTCTTTCTATCTAACAGAATTATTATCTCACTGACCAAGAGTCTAATAATAGTACTTTTAGTATCGAATTACAAAACCCATCGATGTTCATAGTGTTCGTCATAGTGTAGAATTCCGTCCTGTAAATTCAATAACGGTGTCATATGTACTGAAATTACCGAGCTTCTCTTAGGTTAGTGATTATATAAGATCGACGATATATGTGTATGTGGAAGTTTGAAACTGTTAAGTGTATGTTTCGTCATATCGTGCTCATAACCCTGCCAAATCATTTCCTTTAGATATTGTCAGAGTTCACAAAGGTGTTTAGAGCTACCTTAACGTATGGTATCTTCTCATCAAGGTACTAAACACATAAAGTGCTGCTGGGCATGTCTCAATAAATAGAATAATACCGAAGTTCTTGGAGGGATAGTGAAGTAATTTACGGTGTTAAATATTGGATTTATTAAAATTGAATATTTGGGCATAATCTCTATTAAGGAGTTATTCTTGTCTAGATGCATAAATTTTGGAAAATGAGGATGATCATTTGGCATACCTTAACAAAATGTGTGTGCGTGTACGCGTGCGCGCGTGTTTATGTGCGGATACAATTTTTCGTCCACGAATTTGTGAAAACGGATAAATAAATTTAGATGACAACAAAAAATCAGTTGCTGTAAATGGGAACACGTTTTTTTGAAAATTTTTGAAACCATTACCTGGTATAATAAATCTTTTTGACTGTTTATAATTTTCAACTTTTTGGCAAAGGTACGTCCAGCGCTTTGGAGAAAATACAGCAACATATTTGAATAAAAAAAAATTATACTGTTGACGAATGTAGATGTATTACATTTTCGCGAAGGCAGGTAGTGTACCAAGTTTGTAGACAGCTCTAATTATTGACACTGGAACAAAAGAGCAAAATCTTTCAGCCAAAGTACTAAATTGATTAAATGCAAATGTAACTCTTTTAGTTGCCAAAATAAATATAGGTTTCAATATCTTTTCATCTGGCTGAGATATCATAAATGAACTCAATCTCTGGCTGTCATAACAGAGAATCGAATATGTCATTAATAATCCGCGGATTGGAAGCAAAACAATCGGAAGATGTCGAGTTCATCCAAGGAGAAATACATTGATATGTATTAGTCGACGGTTCACTTAAGTCTTGGGGGAAATATGGATATTTAGGATATTAAGTGTTTTCCTAATACGAATGCTAAGAATTTCCTTCTAGGGAAATAATCTCATTTGGCTATTCAGTCTGAGTTAATTAATTATTAAATAATCAGTTAATATCATAAAAATGCCTGATTCATTTCGTTTTTATTCAGAAGAGTTAGATTTGAAAAACTCAGGGGCCAAATCTCCGAGAAATAGAAAAGTCATGGTAACGCTTAATGTTTTAGTTTATTTTCGTATGAATTGGAGTTAACTGTCAAAAGCCATATATTTGCTATGAATCAGGCGTTTTACACACGAACCTAACTTCAGTATGTACTATCAATGGACACATCAGAAAAATTGACCTTTTACTTTTATTGGAAATATTTGTACGCTGCGAATATATATATATATATCAATTCACTAATTTAATACAATGGCAATACATAAAATGTGAAAAATAATATTCAACATTGTGTGTCAAATGATAAAAAAGTAGCTTTTTTGAAAATCAATCTTATTGAAGATATAGGTATTTTGATGAAATTAAATAAATAAATAAATTATTTATATATTGACATCGTTAAAAATAAACACAATGCATGTAATACTATTTTGTATTCAGTACTTTTTTCCTGGTTTTATTTTATTTTTTTATTCCCTGGTTAAGTGTTTTTTTTTTTTTTTTTTTTTTCTTTTTTTTTTTAATTTAAATCGCAAAAAATGAAAATAATTTTCTGACCATATCTTTAGTTTCAAAGGTTTTTTAAATTTTGGATACCTCGAAGAAATGGATGATGTTGAGTACCATTGGGGAATAAATATTTGACGAAGATTTTGAGAGGCACGGATCTATGATTATATATATATTTTAAGGAGAGACGTCAGGAAAGGCATATAAGAGGTTCAACATGTCAAAAAAAAAATCCAAACTCAAAAAAAAAATTTCAAAATTTCATTTTTTTGATGAAAAAGTCATCTCGGATTTTATTATTCAAAATATGCTTTTAGTGTTAGTAAAATTCTGTGAAAATTTTATGACACTTGGTCTATTAGTTTTCGAGATATTCGCATTTGAAATTTTGCAGTATACCAAAAAAAATTCTTACTTTTTTGACGATTGCTCGGCGTGTGGGGCAGATAGAGGGTCCGAATTGGAAATTAATTGTAGGTCATATAGCGAGATATAACGCCATATAATAATTATTTTAATACTCGTATGCTTTCCTGGTTAAAACCGCCGAAAACTCAAAAATGAAGCTGATCAAATGCACTAAAAATTTTTTGATGAAAAAGTCTTATCATCTCGGATTTCGATTAAACTCATAGTGTTTATGCACAATAGTGTTAGTAAAATTCTGTGAAAATTTTATGACACTTGGTCTATTAGTTTTCGAGATATTCGCATTTGAAATTTTGCAGTATACCAAAAAAATTCTTACTTTTTTGACGATTGCTCGGCGTGTGGGGCAGATAGAGGGTCCGAATTGGAAATTAATTGTAGGTCATATAGCGAGATATAACGCCATATAATAATTATTTTAATACTCGTATGCTTTCCTGGTTAAAACCGCCGAAAACTCAAAAATGAAGCTGATCAAATGCACTAAAAATTTTTTGATGAAAAAGTCTTATCATCTCGGATTTCGATTAAACTCATAGTGTTTATGCACAATAGTGTTAGTAAAATTCTGTGAAAATTTTATGACACTTGGTCTATTAGTTTTCGAGATATTCGCATTTGAAATTTTGCAGTATACCAAAAAAAATTCTTACTTTTTTGACGATTGCTCGGCGTGTGGGGCAGATAGAGGGTCCGAATTGGAAATTAATTGTAGGTCATATAGCGAGATATAACGCCATATAATAATTATTTTAATACTCGTATGCTTTCCTGGTTAAAACCGCCGAAAACTCAAAAATGAAGCTGATCAAATGCACTAAAAATTTTTTGATGAAAAAGTCTTATCATCTCGGATTTCGATTAAACTCATAGTGTTTATGCACAATAGTGTTAGTAAAATTCTGTGAAAATTTTATGACACTTGGTCTATTAGTTTTCGAGATATTCGCATTTGAAATTTTGCAGTATACCAAAAAAAATTCTTACTTTTTTGACGATTGCTCGGCGTGTGGGGCAGATAGAGGGTCCGAATTGGAAATTAATTGTAGGTCATATAGCGAGATATAACGCCATATAATAATTATTTTAATACTCGTATGCTTTCCTGGTTAAAACCGCCGAAAACTCAAAAATGAAGCTGATCAAATGCACTAAAAATTTTTTGATGAAAAAGTCTTATCATCTCGGATTTCGATTAAACTCATAGTGTTTATGCACAATAGTGTTAGTAAAATTCTGTGAAAATTTTATGACACTTGGTCTATTAGTTTTCGAGATATTCGCATTTGAAATTTTGCAGTATACCAAAAAAAATTCTTACTTTTTTGACGATTGCTCGGCGTGTGGGGCAGATAGAGGGTCCGAATTGGAAATTAATTGTAGGTCATATAGCGAGATATAACGCCATATAATAATTATTTTAATACTCGTATGCTTTCCTGGTTAAAACCGCCGAAAACTCAAAAATGAAGCTGATCAAATGCACTAAAAATTTTTTGATGAAAAAGTCTTATCATCTCGGATTTCGATTAAACTCATAGTGTTTATGCACAATAGTGTTAGTAAAATTCTGTGAAAATTTTATGACACTTGGTCTATTAGTTTTCGAGATATTCGCATTTGAAATTTTGCAGTATACCAAAAAAAATTCTTACTTTTTTGACGATTGCTCGGCGTGTGGGGCAGATAGAGGGTCCGAATTGGAAATTAATTGTAGGTCATATAGCGAGATATAACGCCATATAATAATTATTTTAATACTCGTATGCTTTCCTGGTTAAAACCGCCGAAAACTCAAAAATGAAGCTGATCAAATGCACTAAAAATTTTTTGATGAAAAAGTCTTATCATCTCGGATTTCGATTAAACTCATAGTGTTTATGCACAATAGTGTTAGTAAAATTCTGTGAAAATTTTATGACACTTGGTCTATTAGTTTTCGAGATATTCGCATTTGAAATTTTGCAGTATACCAAAAAAAATTCTTACTTTTTTGACGATTGCTCGGCGTGTGGGGCAGATAGAGGGTCCGAATTGGAAATTAATTGTAGGTCATATAGCGAGATATAACGCCATATAATAATTATTTTAATACTCGTATGCTTTCCTGGTTAAAACCGCCGAAAACTCAAAAATGAAGCTGATCAAATGCACTAAAAATTTTTTGATGAAAAAGTCTTATCATCTCGGATTTCGATTAAACTCATAGTGTTTATGCACAATAGTGTTAGTAAAATTCTGTGAAAATTTTATGACACTTGGTCTATTAGTTTTCGAGATATTCGCATTTGAAATTTTGCAGTATACCAAAAAAAATTCTTACTTTTTTGACGATTGCTCGGCGTGTGGGGCAGATAGAGGGTCCGAATTGGAAATTAATTGTAGGTCATATAGCGAGATATAACGCCATATAATAATTATTTTAATACTCGTATGCTTTCCTGGTTAAAACCGCCGAAAACTCAAAAATGAAGCTGATCAAATGCACTAAAAATTTTTTGATGAAAAAGTCTTATCATCTCGGATTTCGATTAAACTCATAGTGTTTATGCACAATAGTGTTAGTAAAATTCTGTGAAAATTTTATGACACTTGGTCTATTAGTTTTCGAGATATTCGCATTTGAAATTTTGCAGTATACCAAAAAAAATTCTTACTTTTTGACGATTGCTCGGCGTGTGGGGCAGATAGAGGGTCCGAATTGGAAATTAATTGTAGGTCATATAGCGAGATATAACGCCATATAATAATTATTTTAATACTCGTATGCTTTCCTGGTTAAAACCGCCGAAAACTCAAAAATGAAGCTGATCAAATGCACTAAAAATTTTTTGATGAAAAAGTCTTATCATCTCGGATTTCGATTAAACTCATAGTGTTTATGCACAATAGTGTTAGTAAAATTCTGTGAAAATTTTATGACACTTGGTCTATTAGTTTTCGAGATATTCGCATTTGAAATTTTGCAGTATACCAAAAAAAATTCTTACTTTTTTGACGATTGCTCGGCGTGTGGGGCAGATAGAGGGTCCGAATTGGAAATTAATTGTAGGTCATATAGCGAGATATAACGCCATATAATAATTATTTTAATACTCGTATGCTTTCCTGGTTAAAACCGCCGAAAACTCAAAAATGAAGCTGATCAAATGCACTAAAAATTTTTTGATGAAAAAGTCTTATCATCTCGGATTTCGATTAAACTCATAGTGTTTATGCACAATAGTGTTAGTAAAATTCTGTGAAAATTTTATGACACTTGGTCTATTAGTTTTCGAGATATTCGCATTTGAAATTTTGCAGTATACCAAAAAAAATTCTTACTTTTTTGACGATTGCTCGGCGTGTGGGGCAGATAGAGGGTCCGAATTGGAAATTAATTGTAGGTCATATAGCGAGATATAACGCCATATAATAATTATTTTAATACTCGTATGCTTTCCTGGTTAAAACCGCCGAAAACTCAAAAATGAAGCTGATCAAATGCACTAAAAATTTTTTGATGAAAAAGTCTTATCATCTCGGATTTCGATTAAACTCATAGTGTTTATGCACAATAGTGTTAGTAAAATTCTGTGAAAATTTTATGACACTTGGTCTATTAGTTTTCGAGATATTCGCATTTGAAATTTTGCAGTATACCAAAAAAAATTCTTACTTTTTTGACGATTGCTCGGCGTGTGGGGCAGATAGAGGGTCCGAATTGGAAATTAATTGTAGGTCATATAGCGAGATATAACGCCATATAATAATTATTTTAATACTCGTATGCTTTCCTGGTTAAAACCGCCGAAAACTCAAAAATGAAGCTGATCAAATGCACTAAAAATTTTTTGATGAAAAAGTCTTATCATCTCGGATTTCGATTAAACTCATAGTGTTTATGCACAATAGTGTTAGTAAAATTCTGTGAAAATTTTATGACACTTGGTCTATTAGTTTTCGAGATATTCGCATTTGAAATTTTGCAGTATACCAAAAAAAATTCTTACTTTTTTGACGATTGCTCGGCGTGTGGGGCAGATAGAGGGTCCGAATTGGAAATTAATTGTAGGTCATATAGCGAGATATAACGCCATATAATAATTATTTTAATACTCGTATGCTTTCCTGGTTAAAACCGCCGAAAACTCAAAAATGAAGCTGATCAAATGCACTAAAAATTTTTTGATGAAAAAGTCTTATCATCTCGGATTTCGATTAAACTCATAGTGTTTATGCACAATAGTGTTAGTAAAATTCTGTGAAAATTTTATGACACTTGGTCTATTAGTTTTCGAGATATTCGCATTTGAAATTTTGCAGTATACCAAAAAAAATTCTTACTTTTTGACGATTGCTCGGCGTGTGGGGCAGATAGAGGGTCCGAATTGGAAATTAATTGTAGGTCATATAGCGAGATATAACGCCATATAATAATTATTTTAATACTCGTATGCTTTCCTGGTTAAAACCGCCGAAAACTCAAAAATGAAGCTGATCAAATGCACTAAAAATTTTTTGATGAAAAAGTCTTATCATCTCGGATTTCGATTAAACTCATAGTGTTTATGCACAATAGTGTTAGTAAAATTCTGTGAAAATTTTATGACACTTGGTCTATTAGTTTTCGAGATATTCGCATTTGAAATTTTGCAGTATACCAAAAAAAATTCTTACTTTTTTGACGATTGCTCGGCGTGTGGGGCAGATAGAGGGTCCGAATTGGAAATTAATTGTAGGTCATATAGCGAGATATAACGCCATATAATAATTATTTTAATACTCGTATGCTTTCCTGGTTAAAACCGCCGAAAACTCAAAAATGAAGCTGATCAAATGCACTAAAAATTTTTTGATGAAAAAGTCTTATCATCTCGGATTTCGATTAAACTCATAGTGTTTATGCACAATAGTGTTAGTAAAATTCTGTGAAAATTTTATGACACTTGGTCTATTAGTTTTCGAGATATTCGCATTTGAAATTTTGCAGTATACCAAAAAAATTCTTACTTTTTTGACGATTGCTCGGCGTGTGGGGCAGATAGAGGGTCCGAATTGGAAATTAATTGTAGGTCATATAGCGAGATATAACGCCATATAATAATTATTTTAATACTCGTATGCTTTCCTGGTTAAAACCGCCGAAAACTCAAAAATGAAGCTGATCAAATGCACTAAAATTTTTTGATGAAAAAGTCTTATCATCTCGGATTTCGATTAAACTCATAGTGTTTATGCACAATAGTGTTAGTAAAATTCTGTGAAAATTTTATGACACTTGGTCTATTAGTTTTCGAGATATTCGCATTTGAAATTTTGCAGTATACCAAAAAAAATTCTTACTTTTTTGACGATTGCTCGGCGTGTGGGGCAGATAGAGGGTCCGAATTGGAAATTAATTGTAGGTCATATAGCGAGATATAACGCCATATAATAATTATTTTAATACTCGTATGCTTTCCTGGTTAAAACCGCCGAAAACTCAAAAATGAAGCTGATCAAATGCACTAAAAATTTTTTGATGAAAAAGTCTTATCATCTCGGATTTCGATTAAACTCATAGTGTTTATGCACAATAGTGTTAGTAAAATTCTGTGAAAATTTTATGACACTTGGTCTATTAGTTTTCGAGATATTCGCATTTGAAATTTTGCAGTATACCAAAAAAAATTCTTACTTTTTTGACGATTGCTCGGCGTGTGGGGCAGATAGAGGGTCCGAATTGGAAATTAATTGTAGGTCATATAGCGAGATATAACGCCATATAATAATTATTTTAATACTCGTATGCTTTCCTGGTTAAAACCGCCGAAAACTCAAAATGAAGCTGATCAAATGCACTAAAAATTTTTTGATGAAAAAGTCTTATCATCTCGGATTTCGATTAAACTCATAGTGTTTATGCACAATAGTGTTAGTAAAATTCTGTGAAAATTTTATGACACTTGGTCTATTAGTTTTCGAGATATTCGCATTTGAAATTTTGCAGTATACCAAAAAAAATTCTTACTTTTTTGACGATTGCTCGGCGTGTGGGGCAGATAGAGGGTCCGAATTGGAAATTAATTGTAGGTCATATAGCGAGATATAACGCCATATAATAATTATTTTAATACTCGTATGCTTTCCTGGTTAAAACCGCCGAAAACTCAAAAATGAAGCTGATCAAATGCACTAAAAATTTTTGATGAAAAAGTCTTATCATCTCGGATTTCGATTAAACTCATAGTGTTTATGCACAATAGTGTTAGTAAAATTCTGTGAAAATTTTATGACACTTGGTCTATTAGTTTTCGAGATATTCGCATTTGAAATTTTGCAGTATACCAAAAAAAAATTCTTACTTTTTGACGATTGCTCGGCGTGTGGGGCAGATAGAGGGTCCGAATTGGAAATTAATTGTAGGTCATATAGCGAGATATAACGCCATATAATAATTATTTTAATACTCGTATGCTTTCCTGGTTAAAACCGCCGAAAACTCAAAAATGAAGCTGATCAAATGCACTAAAAATTTTTTGATGAAAAAGTCTTATCATCTCGGATTTCGATTAAACTCATAGTGTTTATGCACAATAGTGTTAGTAAAATTCTGTGAAAATTTTATGACACTTGGTCTATTAGTTTTCGAGATATTCGCATTTGAAATTTTGCAGTATACCAAAAAAAATTCTTACTTTTTGACGATTGCTCGGCGTGTGGGGCAGATAGAGGGTCCGAATTGGAAATTAATTGTAGGTCATATAGCGAGATATAACGCCATATAATAATTATTTTAATACTCGTATGCTTTCCTGGTTAAAACCGCCGAAAACTCAAAAATGAAGCTGATCAAATGCACTAAAAATTTTTTGATGAAAAAGTCTTATCATCTCGGATTTCGATTAAACTCATAGTGTTTATGCACAATAGTGTTAGTAAAATTCTGTGAAAATTTTATGACACTTGGTCTATTAGTTTTCGAGATATTCGCATTTGAAATTTTGCAGTATACCAAAAAAAATTCTTACTTTTTTGACGATTGCTCGGCGTGTGGGGCAGATAGAGGGTCCGAATTGGAAATTAATTGTAGGTCATATAGCGAGATATAACGTCATATAATAATTATTTTAATACTCGTATGCTTTCCTGGTTAAAACTGCCGAAAACTCAAAAATGAAGCTGATCAAATGCACTAAAAATTTTTTGATGAAAAAGTCTTATCATCTCGGATTTCGATTAAACTCATAGTGTTTATGCACAATAGTGTTAGTAAAATTCTGTGAAAATTTTATGACACTTGGTCTATTAGTTTTCGAGATATTCGCATTTGAAATTTTGCAGTGTTAAAAAATACCAAAAAAAATTCTCACTCTTTTGACGATTACTCGGCGTGTGGGGCAGATAGAGGGTCCGAATTGGAAATTAATTGTAGGTCATATAGCGAGATATAACGTCATATAATAATTATTTTAATACTCGTATGCTTTCCTGGTTAAAACTGCCGAAAACTCAAAAATGAAGCTGATCAAATGCACTAAAAATTTTTTGATGAAAAAGTCTTATCATCTCGGATTTCGATTAAACTCATAGTGTTTATGCACAATAGTGTTAGTAAAATTCTGTGAAAATTTTATGACACTTGGTCTATTAGTTTTCGAGATATTCGCATTTGAAATTTTGCAGTATACCAAAAAAAATTCTTACTTTTTTGACGATTGCTCGGCGTGTGGGGCAGATAGAGGGTCCGAATTGGAAATTAATTGTAGGTCATATAGCGAGATATAACGCTATATAATAATTATTTTAATACTCGTATGCTTTCCTGGTTAAAACCGCCGAAAACTCAAAAATGAAGCTGATCAAATGCACTAAAAATTTTTTGATGAAAAAGTCTTATCATCTCGGATTTCGATTAAACTCATAGTGTTTATGCACAATAGTGTTAGTAAAATTCTGTGAAAATTTTATGACACTTGGTCTATTAGTTTTCGAGATATTCGCATTTGAAATTTTGCAGTATACCAAAAAAAATTCTCACTTTTTTGACGATTGCTCGGCGTGTGGGGCAGATAGAGGGTCCGAATTGGAAATTAATTGTAGGTCATATAGCGAGATATAACGCCATATAATAATTATTTTAATACTCGTATGCTTTCCTGGTTAAAACCGCCGAAACTCAAAAATGAAGCTGATCAAATGCACTAAAAATTTTTTGATGAAAAAGTCTTATCATCTCGGATTTCGATTAAACTCATAGTGTTTATGCACAATAGTGTTAGTAAAATTCTGTGAAAATTTTATGACACTTGGTCTATTAGTTTTCGAGATATTCGCATTTGAAATTTTGCAGTGTACCAAAAAAAATTCTTACTTTTTTGACGATTGCTCGGCGTGTGGGGCAGATAGAGGGTCCGAATTGGAAATTAATTGTAGGTCATATAGCGAGATATAACGCCATATAATAATTATTTTAATACTCGTATGCTTTCCTGGTTAAAACCGCCGAAAACTCAAAAATGAAGCTGATCAAATACACTAAAAATTTTTTGATGAAAAAGTCTTATCATCTCGGATTTCGATTAAACTCATAGTGTTTATGCACAATAGTGTTAGTAAAATTCTGTGAAAATTTTATGACACTTGGTCTATTAGTTTTCGAGATATTCGCATTTGAAATTTTGCAGTGTACCAAAAAAAAATTTTCACTTTTTTGACGATTGCTCGGCGTGTGGGGCAGATAGAGGGTCCGAATTGGAAATTAATTGTAGGTCATATAGCGAGATATAACGCCATATAATAATTATTTTAATACTCGTATGCTTTCCTGGTTAAAACCGCCGGAAACTCGAAAATGAAGCTGATCAAATACACTAAAAATTTTTTGATGAAAAAGTCTTATCATCTCGGATTTCGATTAAACTCATAGTGTTTATGCACAATAGTGTTAGTAAAATTCTGTGAAAATTTTATTACACTTGGTCTATTAGTTTTCGAGATATTCGCATTTGAAATTTTGCAGTGTTAAAAACTAGTTTTGTAGAGTGTCGAATTTTCAATAAAACATGACACGAATTGTCACTTTTAATTCAATTGTCGCTAAGTTATACCTAAAAAACATTTTTAAAATTTTCCATTTTTTCCATGCTATTTCCATACGAAGCTTTGATTTAAATCTAAAAGTTAATATTAAGAGCTAAAATTTTTAGCTCTTTTAGCCCCTGGGAGCAATAAAATTCTAAAATATCCATATTAAGGACCACCTTAATATTTAAACATATGTATATATATATATATATATATATATATATATATATATGTGTGTGTGTGTGAGTGTAAATACATATATGGATATATGTGTGTATGTACCTGTGTTTAGTTGCGTAAGTTTTTCCCAAGCGTTTCAGGTGGCGACAAATTTTCATTTGAATATTTCAATACGGTTTCAAGTGGAAATAGCTCTCCACAGGATTCCTGCATCAATAAAAAATTTCAGTATTACAAATATTTCAATAACAAATTTATCACATACATCATATAAAACATACATTCGAGTCATGCATCATGAAAAATTATATATATATATATATATATATATATATATATATATATATATATTAACCCTCCGTCGGGCGCAGTCCAAATATGTACAGAATCGGGCGCAGTGTATCTGACAGACACAGATTATAAGTATATTGGCAGGAAGCTTATAGTTTTATATTTTTTTATTTAATTTGCGTTTCTACAATGCTGAATATGTATATTATGTGTAAACAAAAACAAAATATATATTAGATCAATATTATTTTTACAATATAGCAAAATATAAAAATCCGTACATGCGCTCAAAATGCTAGACGCACAAACCTTACTTTTTCTGAAATGAATAATTTAATTAATTATATAACAACAATTGCCAGATTCTGTTGGAATGTTTATACAAAGACTATATAAACAATTAAGACAGTAAAAACTTAGTGTTTTTTGTCATTTTGTACGTCAAATAGAATTTGGCTTAGTGCGTTTTTTTTTAACAAAATTGCTACTAGCCAAAATATGCGAAGCTGAAAGACAATCTAATATGGACGAATAAATAGTAGACATAAAATAACGAGGCTACTGAGATATGGAGATCTCGATGACATCAAATTATGGAGAAACATGCTAAAATGTTGGCCCTGTATCTGTCAGATCGGCTGCGCCCGGCGGAGAGTTAAGTTTAGAAACAATGATGCTTTAACGTATTTTAAACCAACTAATTTATACACGCAAAATAGAGTTTTGATCATAAAACGGAGAAATCACAATTGGGTTTGGTATGTATATAATTTTCTCCTTTTTATATTTTTATAGTTAATATCAACTATTCTTATTCATGTAATATAATTTTCTAGATTACTGAATGATGACACACATTAAGTGTCGAAACGTTTAATAGAATTTTTTTTCTCTTTTAATCTTTTTTTTTAATTCGACGTTTGGGATGCAAAATACTTCATATATATATATATATATATATATATATATATATATATATATATATATATATGAAGTATTTTGCATTCCAATCGTCGAATTAAAAAAAGATTAAAAGAATATATATATATATATATATATATATATATATATATTTACATTGTATGATTCTGAATTTGATGTTGACATATGTATCAACAAAGTCTATAATCGGGCGTAACATCAATAAAAAACATGAATCTCTTTCAAAAATTTATTTTAAATCCATACGTTTAGACTATAATCCTAGCCTTCATTCAGTGGAAACTCATTCAATTGTTTTAGTTTTAATTTTATTTTAGTTTCCACTGAATTTAAAATAAATTTTTGAAAGAACTTCATGTTTTTTATTGTTGTTATGCCCTATTACTAGACTTTGTTAATATATATATATATATATATATATATATATATATATATATATATATATATATATACTAGCTGACCCGGCAAACGTTGTTTTGCCATCAAAAATATGTTGCCCCTTTGCAGTGAAAATTATAGTTATTATTTGAACAACAACAACATGAATCAACCTGGATCAATACTATTGATAAAAATTTCCTTAAAATGTATATTAATAAAAAAAATTAAACAATAAATTAAAGTTTAGAAACAATTTATAAAATTTATCATAAGTAATCAAGCGATGCTTTTACTTATAAATGTATTCGATTTAAGTTGATTGTGAAGATTTTCTATTAGTATCTTTATTTTTCAATTTTTAACCAGTGTTATATATATATATATATATATATATATATATATATATATATATATATAATATAATATATATAATATATATATATATTTAAATATTATTCAAAATCACTTCTAAATAATTCTCATTTTAATTACAAAGAAATATAATATATAATATTCTAAGCAAAGTTACTATTAATTTAAAACACCACCTATATAACTTTCAGCATACATATATTTCATAAATACCATTATGCAAACATACAATTGACTGCATAATATTTTTCTAAACTTGAATATTACGATATATAAAAATATATACGATATGATTAATTTATTATATTACATACATTATGCTTACTTATTTATGCATACATTATTCTAATTTCAATTATTTACTTGTTTCATATAGCTGTATCACATATTCCCATTCCATTATTATTACTCAATAATGAATGCTTTTATAAATCTAGCTTAAAACTAATTGATGCACAATATTTTGGACCAAATCCTCTTTGGTCAACATATAATTACCTGTGCAAAAAACATTGATTTTCTAATTCAAGTCCAAAAACGGGCATTGTTTGTCCCTGAGCCTTGGTAATAGTCATCGCAAATACTGTTACCTCTTAAATGGTATCGTGCAATCTGATGGTATCGAAGAAATTCATTCTAAAAGAATCACTTCTTATTTAAAACTTTCTTGCAGCACATGGCTTCTTTTTTATTTCTAAAGTTCATAGCCTGAAAATATTGGAGCATGTTTGTTGTCTTCGTCAAAATTGGGCTGTAATATTAACACAATGTGTTGCAGGCTGTAATATTAGCTCATTTTATTCATTGTAATTTCCTGCTTGATGAATTCACTATGAAACACTTCTATGTTTTAATACTTACATGGTTATTTTTCAATAGACTCAATAGTGCACCATCAATACAATTTACTTAATTAATAATAGTCAGAACCAACTGCACGTTAATCATCCATAGTAGTCATTTGAATATTTGAATTTTACCACTGTGCTTTATTAGATTTAGTTGTTATTAGAGTTAGTTGCTGTTAGGAAAATGATAAATTTGGTTATAATGCTTGATTTGTATCGTGTAATAATATAACGGTGTTCAATATATTATTATACATACCGTGAATGGTGATATTCTCTGCTAAAACTTTCAATAAGCATTTGACATATAATAACCTAACCTCACAAATATATTTCATCGTATGTTTATTATCAAATCACAATTGGCAACATAAAAATACATAATATATTTCCAACCGTCACCGTAGCTCATAGAAACGCATCGTAATGCGTTAACTCCTGCATTGAATTCGTGGCTCTATGGTTTTTGTCTAGAGTGGTAGACTCTCGACAGAACTCAAACTATGGCGAAATGTCAAAATGTTTTTTAATTAAATAATATAAAATTTCGGCTATTAATTGAGATTTTTATTATATCCTATGTCCTAAATGGAATCCATATGTACACGGTGAGCAAAACCAATTTTAAATCGGTTCAGTATTTTAGGCGTCCATAGAGGACAACGCCTGTGACACTAAATTTATATATATTAAGATATATATATATATATATATATATATATATATATATATATATATCTTTTTATATAATTATTTTCCACCCGTAGGCTTCTCATGGTGCGACCGAAGGCCTGGACGACGGCGCAGTAGTTCTGCTGCAGACGTCGCTCGGGCTGGCGCTGGCGGCTGGCTGCGGCATCAGCGGAGCAGTGCTGTGCAGGCAGAGCCAACAGTGCATCGTGTCCAGGCTCTATTTATGCGAATTCGGATTGGCGGGAGTCGGTTAGTATTTTATAATCGATATGTCGAATCGATACAATAAAATCCATTATTAACTTTCCGAAGGAGAAGTTTTGTGTTTTCATCAAAAAATCCGATTCGCTAATTTTATGTTTTCTCCACGTTTGAAGCCATTCTGAATCGAATGAGACCAAATTTGGAAAAAGTATGTGTGTGTGTGTGTGTGTGTGTGAACAGATTTTTTGCTGTAAATCGACATTTTCTCAAAAACGGCTGGACTGATTTCAAAAATTTAAAAGCCATTCGATGTATCTCGACGAGGACTATCGTTTGTCAGACGTTTGTCAGACGTTTGTCGTTTGTGGGACGATCATTCAAGCCGTTTCTTTGTAAATCGCAGAGAAGTAAAAAAAAATTGACCACGTTTTAGCCCGCAATTCTGATTCGATTTTGAAAATTCAAAAACCGTTCGAAAGATATTGATTGCGAATCGTGCTGATAAGTTTTTGGTAGAGATCGGCCGGGCCGTTTTCTTGTAATAAAGTGTTAAAAAAAATTTCGACGATTTTTATGATTTTTTTATAACGGTAGATACCATAGTCTTATAGATCATACTAAAATATTACGGCCCTGCGACAAGTCGTTTAATTTTAAAAATTCGTCAAACTTTGCAAAAATTAGAATCGTTTTTTTGGCGTTTGTCAAAATTAGACATTTCATCGACGTTTGCTCAAAAACGCCTGAATCGATTTCAGAAATATAAAAGCCATTTGATGTATCTCGATGAGGATTATCGTTTCTCAGTTTTGTGCGACGATTGGAAGAGCCGTTTCTTTGTAATCTGGAAAATAGTGTTAAACTTTTCGTCCACATTTAAGGTCATTCTACCGAATCGATTTTAAAAAAACAAAAACTGTTCGAAAGGTATTAGTTGCGCATAATACTGATTAGTTTTAGGTGAAAATTTACCGAGTCGTTTTCTTGTAATTAACTGTTGAAAAAAAAATTTAAGCCAATTTTTATGGAACTTTTTTTGACGATATATATCATGGTCTTATAGAACTTACTGAAATATTACGCCCTTACTACAAGTAGTTTAATTTTAAAAATTCACCAAAGTTTGAGAAAACGAGTAGTTTTTTTGACATTTGTTTAAATTAAGATTAGACGATTTACTTGGTATAACGATAGAGCACTTGGTTTTAATGAACATACTAAACCATGAAAGTTCTACGGAAACTGGTTCAATTTGAAAATTGATGATTTGTGAAAATTTGCTTTTAGAAAATACTCCGAGTTAATGTGTTCGTTCGTTTTCAATGATGTGTAATAAATCCACTCGGAATACTTTTATACACTCATAAATTAATTTATTTTTTATTGATTCAGTCGATTATTTAGACATATCGGAAAGTTCATGTAACTTGCCTCAGGGCAAAATACTAATACCAAATAGTTTGATAATTCAGTTACGAAGGTCAATCCACGAAACCCAATGCATCAAAGAAAAAAAAATTGACAAAATTTCTGAAGAAAACGCTATTTCTTATGTCAGACATACATATATGGTTGGCTCATGGCTCATGCAGAAATTAGAGTCAGACACATAGTACAGATCATGTCTGTACAGCCTGTCAATTTATTATCAATATTGAATGCAATTACATTATTATTATTATGATTTTTGATTTATGTTCAAGGTGCGTCGTTGCTCGCTCTCTCGGCGGTTCAAGGATATCACGGACTTTGTATGGTGGCATGGCTTTATGGTTTAAGTTTGGGATCATTGTGGTATTCCATGAAAATGCTTGTACTAGAACGAGTCCGAGCTAAACAATTCAGCAGAGCATGGGGTAATTATATACAGTACAACCAACACCTTTAAAACAATTATTATTACGATTTATAGCATAATAGGGCAGAGTAGGGCAGGACACAAAGGTCCAATTTGTCTTTTTAGTAAATATGGCATGAAAACAAATAGCATATATCACTGTGTTTTGTGAAAAATTTATTTATTGCTATTAACTAAGCATGTTTAATAAGGGCAAATCTAATCATCTTATATATAAAAATTAATCACAAAATGTGTTGGTAAGCGCATAACTCAACAACCCTGGACCAATTTCGCCAATTATTTTTTTAAAATGTTCGTTGATGTCCAAGGATGGTTGTTACGACGAGAAAAATCGAATAATTGCCGGGAAAACCCTAAAAACAGCCCTTTTCTTTTTCTCATACAAACGTTTTCTAACTAAAACGTCAAATCAATTTGAGCTTTATTGCTATTATATAAAGTTCATAATAAATTACGAGCACTCACTGTATACTCCTCCTTGACGATTATCGGATTTTGATAAAACATTTTGAATTTGGCAAATTAATTCACTTCAAATATAAAACTAAGTATTAATCAGGGCCGGTCCTACTTTCAATGCGATGCATGCGAAAAATACGAGCGCACGCCTTAGGGGGCGCCGACACAAGATACGGATATTAAATTTCAATATAGTTTTTTTTTAATATATAATTTCTTTGCATCTTTTACTAATCTATCCACAATATTTTTAAAATTCGTTAAAATTTCACTTTATAACAACAAATGGGAAAGTAAAGATGAATACATACAATTCGGTCCTCTCGATATCGATTAGGAGAAGTTTAAGATGCAATTTTGGATATTTTAAATAATAAAAATTTAATTATTTTATTCAACATGGAGTACCAGTGTTATGTTAAGGTTATGGCTATGTTATGCCGTTTAAAGGATTTCAATTTCCAATATAGTGTGGGAATTGAGACTCATTATAAATGTATATGCATTTTGGCGTTAAGAGTAATTTAAAAAACAATAATTATTTTTTTTAGGTGAACGATAAATATTAGTATATTATATTAAATAATTGTAGACATGGGTATAAAACAACGTCTTTCGGTTCATCTAGTAAAATATAAAACACGACGCAGACAGATCATATTACATTATTATAATGAATTGTATTGTCTGTATTAGATGTGTTAAGTTAGCATAATTTCCAATATTTTAAAGACTTTAAAACACTAATTTTTCTATACTAATTTAAGATTTGATACTTTATCAAGATAAATAATAACTTACTATAATTGTAGAGTACTATTATTTAAAACAATATAATCGTGCTACATTATTTACAAAATAATATTTTATAATTGTAATTGTAATTGTAATAAAAAGCAAAAATATATACTTATGATTAATGTGCATAAAGTTAGAAAAAAAAGAGAGCGCGCAAGGATCACATGTGATTGAAGTAAAACTTATTTGCTACTGTATAAAGTAAAAACAAATACATCATATAACAATTTTGAATATTGCTTATTAGTAATATGGCAACACTTGTAATGCATACATTTATTAGTGTCAACCATAATACACATTTATATATTTATATATTTATTTATTATATATTTATAATAGCATTAAAATATGTATGATTTTAAAAACAATAATGCAATTAAAGTCATACTTCCGCTTTTTTGCTATTGGTTTATAATACAAAAGGCGGAAGGGAGATATTTGACAACCTAATA
>NW_020539492.1:21728-39908 GCF_003426905.1 Ctenocephalides felis
GTGCATTTGATCAGCTTCATTTTTGAGTTTTCGGCGGTTTTAACCAGGAAAGCATACGAGTATTAAAATAATTATTATATGGAGTATATCTCGCTATATCACCTACAATTAATTTCCAATTCGGACCCTCTATCTGCCCCACACGCCGAGCAATCGTCAAAAAAGTAAGAATTTTTTTGGTATACTGCAAAATTTCAAATGCGAATATCTCGAAAACTAATAGACCAAGTGTCATAAAATTTTCACAGAATTTTACTAACACTATTGTGCATAAACACTATGAGTTTAATCGAAATCCGAGATGATAAGACTTTTTCATCGAAAAATTTTTAGTGCATTTGATCAGCTTCATTTTTGAATTTTCGGCGGTTTTAACCAGGAAAGCATACGAGTATTAAAATAATTATTATATGGCGTTATATCTCGCTATATCACCTACAATTAATTTCCAATTCGGACCCTCTATCTGCCCCACACGCCGAGCAATCGTCAAAAAAGTAAGAATTTTTTTGGTATACTGCAAAATTTCAAATGCGAATATCTCGAAAACTAATAGACCAAGTGTCATAAAATTTGCACAGAATTTTACTAACACTATTGTGCATAAACACTATGAGTTTAATCGAAATCCGAGATGATAAGACTTTTTCATCAAAAAATTTTTAGTGCATTTGATCAGCTTCATTTTTGAGTTTTCGGCGGTTTTAACCAGGAAAGCATACGAGTATTAAAATAATTATTCTATGGCGTTATATCTCGCTATATGACCTACAATTAATTTCCAATTCAGACCCTCTATCTGCCCCACACGCCGAGCAATCGTCAAAAAAGTGAGAATTTTTTTTGGTACACTGCAAAATTTCAAATGCGAATATTTCTAGCCGTTCCGAATATACGGAGCAAAATGTGCCAAAATTGGTAAATCAGTTTTTAAGAGAACGGAGCGTTCGATTTTAATAATTTAAAAAACATTTTACTTGTATTGACAATATGAAGAATAGATCAAATTTTCATAGAGGCAGATCTAGCTGTTGCGGAGATCTAATAAAAAAAGTAAAAAAAATGAGATTTGGCGGTCAAAAATGATTATTAGACATAAGCACATCAAATTATCAAATATTTTGAAGAGATTTAAACAATAAGTATATTTTTTTTTACTATGGGTATGGGTTCCGTATCAATGCTTTGACATTTCGTCTCTATGCAGTTCAACCAGTACGATTACTTTGAAAAAAGTTCAGAATTTTCAAAATATGATAAAATGAGAAAAAACATTTTTTATCAAAAAAATTTTTTGTTCTCAAAATTGAAGTTAGTGAAATTATGTCTCTCGGTTTTGGTCAGCGATCAATTGTCGGGCTAATAAATTGATATCAAAATTTATATCATATCAGTTTCGTTGTAAATTGAGTTATCAATAAACTCACATAATCATCGAGTCTACAACAGTTAACATACACACTCACACACACATTTTTTCTGAGGTATGCCAAAATGTTCAGAAACCTCCAAAACGTCGAGAAATGCAAAAATTTTCAATTTCGATTTTCGGCCCATTACTATAACTACCCTACGGCCAGTTAATAATGCACTTTTGCTAATTAATAGTATATTTTTAATTGGAGAAATTTATAATTTACAGTAAAAATACAACTTTCTATAAAAATTCTTTATTATATCTTACTACTTTTACATTGTTTTATGTTAAATTCATATAAAATTTAAATTATATTCACAACTCATTTTACGTAACATGATTATAGAAAAACGTGTATTAAAATTTGCAATGGAAAAATATCAACGTATTTTTAATTTTAATTTTTATAATTCTTCAATTAAATACAGTTTTTTCTCGGCTGAATAACAGATAATATTATTTATTTATTTTATTATATAAATCATTTTCATTATTGAAAATTTCTTAATATAACACTGGTAAAACTAATATGTGCAAAAATAAATTTAGCCATAAAGTAATTGAATTTTTGCATATAATTGTATTAAAAAATATTGATGAGCCATTGAATTGAATTAAATAAAAAAATTAATAAGTTATTATTAGGTTGTTTGGTTATAGATTCAGAAATGAATAATGAAAATTATGAATAACACAAATTGAAATATACTATAACCAATATTTCACTTAAAATATGGCAGTATTAATATTATATTTATTCTAGTGCAGTTTTTACATCAAGATTTTTCCGAGAAGAGTCATTCTAATTTATTTATTTATTTATTTATTTTAATGGAAGAGTGTAACTCTAATAGATATAATAAAAATACGTTTGAATCAATTTACAACTTGGTGCTTGAATGAGTAATTTCAAAATTGTGATATTTTTATACTAACTACATGTTTTCGATATTAACAGACAATTAAAATTGTGAAAAATAAATAATAGATGACATAACGGTCATTATATATATATATATATATATATATATATATATATATATATATTTTACTAAATTTCATCTAATGATGATAAATTATTTAATTAAATAATGAAATGAATTACTTAATAAATAACAATGGGATAAATATTTTTATGGAACAACTAAACCAATAAATATATATAATAAATATACAACTTTCATTTATACTATTAATTATACAACATATATAACAATTTTGTTAAATATATTTTCAATCTAAATCATTGTACCTACAATTTCAAACCAATACCTAAAAATATGATATTGGTAAAAGATAGTTTATGGATATAAATGAAAAATAAAAAATAAAATAAATAATTGGCGTAATTATATGCAATTTGGGAATGCAATACTGGTATACTGCCTGAAAACCGGCATTTGTCTTAAAAATACCGGTATATTCGGTATTTTTATATAAATGCTTGTTGATACATATCACACTCGAGTTTAAATTTTTAACTTTCCGAAGGAGAAGTTTGTTTACATCAAAAAATCTGATTCACTAATTTTATGTGTTTTCGACGTTTCAAGCCATTCTGAATCGAATGAGACCGAGTTTGGAAAAAGTATGTGTGTGTGTGCGTGTATGTGAACAGATTTTTGCCGTAAATCGACATTTTTTCAAAAGCGACTGGACCTATTTCAAAAATTTAAAAGCCATTCGATGTATTTCGATGAGGACTAGCGTTTCTGAGTTTTGTGAGACAATCGGCCGTGCCGTTACTTTGTAAATCGCAGAAAAGTGAAAAATTTTTCGTCCACGTTTTAGCCCGAATTCTGAATCGATTTTGAAAATTCAGAAACCGTTCGAAAGATATTGGTTGGGAATCATGCTGATTAGATTTTGGTAGAGATCGGCTGGGCCGTTTTCTTGTAATAAAGTTTTTTAAAAAAAAAATCGACGATTTTTATGATTATTTTTTGGCGGTAGATACCATATTCTTCTAGATAATACTAAAATATAACGCCCCTACGACAGCACGTTTAGCTAAAAATTCATCAAAGTTTGCAAAAATTAGTATCGTTTTTTTGGCATTTGTCAAAATTAGACCTTTCATCGACGTTTGGCCAAAAACTCCTGAATCGATTTCAAAAATTTAAAAGCCATTTGATGTATCTTGATGAGCATTATCGTTTCTCAGTTTTGTGCGACGATCGGCCGAGCCGTTTCTTTGAAATTTGAAAAAAAATGTTAAACTTTTCGTCTACATTTAAGCTCATACTACCGAATCGATTTTAAAAAATCGGGCGAAAGATATTCATTGGGAATGATACTGATTAGTTTTAGGTGAAAATCTACCGAGCCGTTTACTTGTAATTAACTGTTGAAAAAAAAAATTTAAGCCGATTTTCATGGAACATTTTTGGCGATATATATCATGGTTTTATAGAACTTACTGCAATTTTACGGCCTTACAACAAGTAATTTAATTTTAAAAATTCATCAAAGTTTGAAAAAATGAGTAGTTTTCTTGACGTTTGTTCAAATTAAAATTAGACGGATTTACTTGGTATAACGATAGAGTACTTGGTCTTAACAAACAATAATAAAAATTGTTAATTTGTGAAAATTTGCTTTTAGAAAATACTCTGGGTTAACATGTTCGTTCGTTTTCAATTATGTGTAATAAATCTACTCGGAATACTTTTAATCACTCATAAATTAATTTTTTTATTAGATCGATTATTTATACATATCGGGAAGTTCATGTAACTTGCCTCAAGGCAAAATACCAATACCTTTTAAAAGTAACTTTCAATTCTGTTTACATTTGTTTAAGATAATAAAAATACCGGTATTTTACTGGTATCTTCGGTTTTAAAAGACCGAAATACCGGTATTGAATTTTTTATCGGTATTGCATTCCCTAATAATAACAATATAATTTGATCTTTTTCTTATTAGTTTGATTAGAGCTAAATAAATTATAATTTCGATCCCTGAAAACTAATAATTCCTTGTTTTATTTTGATAAGTGATATTAGTAGGTATATTAACACTTAAAATGAGTATATTAAATTTTAATTGAAAATGATGGAAAATTGCTTCACCAATGCTGAAGTATCTATAGAATATTTCCATGATATATAATAAGACATAATTTCTTTCATTCAAATATTATTTGTATTCGATAAATGTCTAAGTTTGAATAATTCAAAAACCATCTTATGTCATTTAACTCGTCTACCTTAACAATACTGGTCAATGTTAAATCCAAATTATCATGCCAGTTTTCCATTATATCTACGTAATTTTTTTAATAATTTTGCTACTTCACAACATTTTCGAATAAGTGCTAATTATCAAACAGATGTCGTGATCTGTTCGATTAAGTGTATATTTCTGGCCCTTTGCGAGTGGCATCTTCTGAAGGGCGTGACACCAGCATGGGTGTAGTCCATGGTCGCTCGTCTGCAAAGGCCCTCAGGTACACTCTTGGACGGCCTCAATACTAATCTGGCATCGCAGCCATTCGGAATACAACCTATAACAAAGGGTAATAAAAAATCACATAGAAATTAGACGAAAAATGACCTTAACACTAAACCTAACAACAATTCATGTATACATATTCCTGCCGGGCGGAGTCAGATTGACCAACAATTAAAAAGTTATCTATTTTATTATATAATTAAGATAATGATCAGCTTAAGGCAAATTGCTGGAACTTCCCGTACCGTAATAAAATCCTCGAGGAATTTTAAACGTTATCAAGTAAATTATTGCAAATACTGTAACTTTCATTATTTTTACTATCTTGTTATATTATATCTGAGCAAATCAAATGTAAATCATTAATCAATTTATCTTTAGAACATTAACAATCGTCAATTGATTTCGAATTCAATTTCAAAAAAATAGTTGCCTAATTTACACAAAATTGAAAAAGTGTTATAGTCACTTGACTATCACTCGTATAGTCACAGTCTAAACGCATTTGCAACGTTTTCACTTGTACTGTGCTTAGCTTGGCGGCATTTTCACATTTTTCAATAGTTTTCACAAAATTGACACAGTGCTCCCTTACATAAACAGTCTAAACGCACTTGGGTGAATATTTGTACCAGAGTGGCGCTTAGACTGTGCTTAGCCTGGGTAATTTTTTAATTTTTTAATCCAAAATTATAAAAATATTTTATGAAAAATAAAAAAAGATGTAATAATTTTTTATCCTCAAAAGCAATTGTTTTGTCAATACAAGCAGAAAGTTTTTTAGATCATTCAAATCGGAAGCTTAGTTCACTCAAAAACTGCGATTTTTTGCACATTTAGCTCTGTATCATCGAAATGGCGGGGGCTGTCTTTGCCAAAAACTAATCACCTCTTCTCCCAATCATTACAAATTGAATGTTTTTTAGATTATTCAAATCCGATACTCCGTTCTCTCAAAATCTCGATTTGTATTTTCTGCACACTTTGCTCCGTATCTCCGTAAAGGCTGAACCTGCCTTTGCCAAAAACTAATCAGCACATCTCCCTATCAATAGGAGTCGAATGTTTGTTGAACCATCCAAATCGGTTGATCCGTGCGCCCGTAAACATGGACAAAAACATGCGGATATACAAAACACATACACACACATCCATTTTTTCTGAGGTATGCCAAAATGTTCAGAAACCTTCAAAACGTCGAGAAATGCAAAAATTTTCATTTTAGATTTTCGGCCCATTACTATGCTAACCTACGAGAAGTTAATTATGAGAGCAAAACTATTAAAATTAAATATTTATGAAGAATTACATTTCTTAGCCATTTTTACCAAACAATGTACTAATACAAAATCTCATAATTTTGGAAACGTTTGGATAAAGTTTAAAACTTAGACAATCACTTTTTATACACCGCCAGAGTAATGAAATTTGTTTTATACAAATTGCTTCAAAATCTGTGAATGAATTTATCAGTTTTAGAACAACAAACTATCCAATTTAAGAATTGAACATTTTCTCTTCTTGTCATTTCCCAATTAGGGAAACCTATGTATTGTATGTTTATAATTGACTTTTAATTTTCTTCTAAATTTGTCTGGCTCATATGGTATATTTTGTATAAATCTGCACCTACATTTCGACAAAAACAACTCTCCAAATAATTTATTTTTAACCGGTCAAATTGACCGACCGCGGTAGTTAGGTCACATAATAATTTATTTCCGAAAAATAGAAAAGTTAAGAAAATATTATTAGTATATTCTAAGAATTGTCATCAACCAAAAATTATATAGTGCGAATTAGACTTTGCGTAAATTATTTCGACCTGTCTTATTGATCCACATTTATGTTAGTACTATTGTTTTGTCTCTCACCATTTACTGGTTTTGTGCACGTCACATTACAATTGAGAAAATATTCGTCAGCCTGACTTCGTAATTGGTTATAATAATAATCTGCTGGCGATGCAAAAGATAGACTTTTGCTCATCCCGTTTGCAAAGGGACGACATAAGGTGCTGCTTGGATAACCATTTCCGACTCCGGCACAATAACCGTTTCCGTAATCACTGTAATGGAAAAGTATACATAAAATCATATATACTTTTTTAAATCATTAAATTTTGTGTTTCTTACTTTGGTGTGTACGGGTATAGTTGCGGTACAGACAAGTGTCTACAAAGACATCTCGGAGTACTGGCGGTGATCGTCGGAGTGGTCACTAAAGGTGTATCTGGCGGTGGTCTTCTGGTAGTCCTTATTAAAAATAGGAGCACTGCTCCTAACATTACGGCACTAAGAGATAAATAGTAGCCTGCTCTAGGCCTAGTGGCATTCAATTCACCGGTTACGTATACACCTAACATAAATGGCACTGCTTGGGCACATTGGACGAAACCTGAACAAGACAAAGAGTATAACTTTAAAATTATGACGTTATATGTGTTTTGAAGTAAAACTTTTTTTAGGCGACTAGGGTGTAAATCCGTACAAATGCAACGGAAATAGTGCTACGGCAGAATTGTACGTCATTCACTTTCGATGAAATTATTTCTATACGGGTCGATTGTGATTAGTCGTCGTGTATGTGAATAGAATTCTGTCGTTGAATGCGTGCCGGCATCGACGTTGTATACGTACCGATACCAACAAGGAAATCGGCATAGATAAATAAATATTTTAAAGTTACATCGTAGTACAAATCTTGATATAATGAAAAATGCTTGAATCAGAAGAATATTTTACCCTGCTCCTTAGAAATTATTTCTATATTATTCGTAGTTTCTAAAAATCTTTGAAGTTATTAAAATGGAAAATATTCTTTAGGCAAAACAGATATTACAGCTGAATAGAATGAGATTATATCGCCGTTTGTATGGTGAATGAATGTATGTTAATTTTAATTACATGAAGTTGTTCTAACACAATTATTAAAGTTGCAAAAACAATATTTGTTTAGGTGTTGTTTAACACAATCTACTGTGTGAACGAATATTATAAAATTTATTAATCAGCATTTACTTCGTTTCTCTAATGAAGGTTAATTTCTAAATGCTACTTACAATGACAAACCGATCATGTCATATTAGGTTGTCAAATATCTCCCTTCCGCCTTTTTGTATTATAAACCAATAGCAAAAAGCGGAAATATGACTTTAATTGCATTATTGTTTTTAAATATCATACATATTTTTAATGCTATTATAAATATATAATTTATATGTTATCATTATATAAATGTGTATTATGGTTGACACTAATAAATGTATGCATTACAAGTGTTGCCATATTACTATACTTTATACAGTAGCAAATAAGTTTTATCCCAATCACATGTGATCCTTGCGCGCTCTCTTTTTTTTCTAACTTTATGCACATTAATCATAACTATATATTTTTACTTTTTATTACAATTATAAAATATTATTTTGTAAATAATGTAGCACGATTATATTGTTTTAAATAATAGTACTCTACAATTATAGTAAGTTATTATTTATCTTGATAAAGTATCAAATCTTAAATTGGTATAGAAAAATTAGTGTTTTAAAGTCTTAAAAATATTGGAAATTATGCTAACTTAACACATCTAATACAGACAATACAATTCATTATAATAATGTAATATGATCTGTCTGCGTCGTGTTTTATATTTTACTAGATGAACCGAAAGACGTTGTTTTATACCCATGTCTACAATTATTTAATATAATATACTAATATTTATCGTTCACCTAAAAAAAATAATTATTGTTTTTTAAATTACTCTTAACGCCAAAATGCATATACATTTATAATGAGTCTCAATTCCCACACTATATTGGAAATTGAAATCCTTTAAACGGCATAACATAGCCATAACCTTAACATAACACTGGTACTCCATGTTGAATAAAATTAATTAAATTTTTTATTATTTAAAATATCCAAAATTGCATCTTAAACTTCTCCTAATCGATATCGAGAGGACCGAATTGTATGTATTCATCTTTACTTTCCCATTTGTTGTTATAAAGTGAAATTTTAACGAATTTTAAAAATATTGTGGATAGATTAGTAAAAGATGCAAAGAAATTATATATTAAAAAAAAACTATATTGAAATTTAATATCCGTATCTTGTGTCGGCGCCCCCTAAGGCGTGCGCTCGTATTTTTCGCATGCATCGCATTGAAAGTAGGACCGGCCCTGATTAATACTTAGTTTTATATTTGAAGTGAATTAATTTGCCAAATTCAAAATGTTTTATCAAAATCCGAATAATCGTCAAGGAGGAGTATACAGTGAGTGCTCGTAATTTATTATGAACTTTATATAATAGCAATAAAGCTCAAATTGATTTGACGTTTTAGTTAGAAAACGTTTGTATGAGAAAAAGAAAAGGGCTGTTTTTAGGGTTTTCCCGGCAATTATTCGATTTTTTCTCGTCGTAACAACCATCCTTGGACATCAACGAACATTTTAAAAAAATAATTGGCGAAATTGGTCCAGGCGTTGTTGAGTTATGCGCTTACCAACACATTTTGTGATTAATTTTTATATATAAGATGATTAGATTTGCCCTTATTAAACATGCTTAGTTAATAGCAATAAATAAATTTTTCACAAAACACAGTGATATATGCTATTTGTTTTCATGCCATATTTACTAAAAAGACAAATTGGACCTTTGTGTCCTGCCCTACTCTGCCCTATTATGCTATAAATCGTAATAATAATTGTTTTAAAGGTGTTGGTTGTACTGTATATAATTACCCCATGCTCTGCTGAATTGTTTAGCTCGGACTCGTTCTAGTACAAGCATTTTCATGGAATACCACAATGATCCCAAACTTAAACCATAAAGCCATGCCACCATACAAAGTCCGTGATATCCTTGAACCGCCGAGAGAGCGAGCAACGACGCACCTTGAACATAAATCAAAAATCATAATAATAATAATGTAATTGCATTCAATATTGATAATAAATTGACAGACTGTACAGACATGATCTGTACTATGTGTCTGACTCTAATTTCTGCATGAGCCATGAGCCAACCATATATGTATGTATGACATAACAAATAGCGTTTTCTTCAGAAATTTTGTCAATTTTTTTTCTTTGATGCATTGGGTTTCGTGGATTGACCTTCGTAACTGAATTATCAAACTATTTGGTATTAGTATTTTGCCCTGAGGCAAGTAACATGAACTTTCCGATATGTCTAAATAATCGACTGAATCAATAAAAAATAAATTAATTTATGAGTGTATAAAAGTATTCCGAGTGGATTTATTACACATCATTGAAAACGAACGAACACGTTAACTCGGAGTATTTTCTAAAAGCAAATTTTCACAAATCATCAATTTTCAAATTGAACCAGTTTCCGTAGAACTTTCATGGTTTAGTATGTTCATTAAAACCAAGTGCTCTATCGTTATACCAAGTAAATCGTCTAATCTTAATTTAAACAAATGTCAAAAAAAACTACTCGTTTTCTCAAACTTTAGTGAATTTTTAAAATTAAACTACTTGTAGTAAGGGCGTAATATTTCAGTAAGTTCTATAAGACCATGATATATATCGTCAAAAAAAGTTCCATAAAAATTGGCTTAAATTTTTTTTTCAACAGTTAATTACAAGAAAACGACTCGGTAAATTTTCACCTAAAACTAATCAGTATTATGCGCAACTAATACCTTTCGAACAGTTTTTGTTTTTTTAAAATCGATTCGGTAGAATGACCTTAAATGTGGACGAAAAGTTTAACACTATTTTCCAGATTACAAAGAAACGGCTCTTCCAATCGTCGCACAAAACTGAGAAACGATAATCCTCATCGAGATACATCAAATGGCTTTTATATTTCTGAAATCGATTCAGGCGTTTTTGAGCAAACGTCGATGAAATGTCTAATTTTGACAAACGCCAAAAAAACGATTCTAATTTTTGCAAAGTTTGACGAATTTTTAAAATTAAACGACTTGTCGCAGGGCCGTAATATTTTAGTATGATCTATAAGACTATGGTATCTACCGTTATAAAAAAATCATAAAAATCGTCGAAATTTTTTTTAACACTTTATTACAAGAAAACGGCCCGGCCGATCTCTACCAAAAACTTATCAGCACGATTCGCAATCAATATCTTTCGAACGGTTTTTGAATTTTCAAAATCGAATCAGAATTGCGGGCTAAAACGTGGTCAATTTTTTTTACTTCTCTGCGATTTACAAAGAAACGGCTTGAATGATCGTCCCACAAAACTGACAAACGATAGTCCTGGTCGAGATACATCGAATGGCTTTTAAATTTTTGAAATCAGTCCAGCCGTTTTTGAGAAAATGTCGATTTACAGCAAAAAATCTGTTCACACACACACACACACACACACATACTTTTTCTCAAATTTGGTCTCATTCGATTCAGAATGGCTTCAAACGTGGAGAAAACATAAAATTAGCGAATCGGATTTTTTGATGAAAACACAAAACTTCTCCTTCGGAAAGTTAATAATGGATTTTATTGTATCGATTCGACATATCGATTATAAAATACTAACCGACTCCCGCCAATCCGAATTCGCATAAATAGAGCCTGGACACGATGCACTGTTGGCTCTGCCTGCACAGCACTGCTCCGCTGATGCCGCAGCCAGCCGCCAGCGCCAGCCCGAGCGACGTCTGCAGCAGAACTACTGCGCCGTCGTCCAGGCCTTCGGTCGCACCATGAGAAGCCTACGGGTGGAAAATAATTATATAAAAAATATATATATATATAATATATATATATATATATATATATATATATATATATATATATCTTATATATATAAATTTAGTGTCACAGGCGTTGTCCTCTATGGACGCCTAAAATACTGAACCGATTTAAAATTGGTTTTGCTCACCGTGTACATATGGATCCCATTTAGGACATAGGATATAATAAAAATCTCAATTAATAGCCGAAATTTTATATTATTTAATTAAAAAACATTTTGAGAGTCTACCACTCTAGACAAAAACCATAGAGCCACGAATTCAATGCAGGAGTTAACGCATTACGATGCGTTTCTATGAGCTACGGTGACGGTTGGAAATATATTATGTATTTTTATGTTGCCAATTGTGATTTGATAATAAACATACGATGAAATATATTTGTGAGGTTAGGTTATTATATGTCAAATGCTTATTGAAAGTTTTAGCAGAGAATATCACCATTCACGGTATGTATAATAATATATTGAACACCGTTATATTATTACACGATACAAATCAAGCATTATAACCAAATTTATCATTTTCCTAACAGCAACTAACTCTAATAACAACTAAATCTAATAAAGCACAGTGGTAAAATTCAAATATTCAAATGACTACTATGGATGATTAACGTGCAGTTGGTTCTGACTATTATTAATTAAGTAAATTGTATTGATGGTGCACTATTGAGTCTATTGAAAAATAACCATGTAAGTATTAAAACATAGAAGTGTTTCATAGTGAATTCATCAAGCAGGAAATTACAATGAATAAAATGAGCTAATATTACAGCCTGCAACACATTGTGTTAATATTACAGCCCAATTTTGACGAAGACAACAAACATGCTCCAATATTTTCAGGCTATGAACTTTAGAAATAAAAAAGAAGCCATGTGCTGCAAGAAAGTTTTAAATAAGAAGTGATTCTTTTAGAATGAATTTCTTCGATACCATCAGATTGCACGATACCATTTAAGAGGTAACAGTATTTGCGATGACTATTACCAAGGCTCAGGGACAAACAATGCCCGTTTTTGGACTTGAATTAGAAAATCAATGTTTTTTGCACAGGTAATTATATGTTGACCAAAGAGGATTTGGTCCAAAATATTGTGCATCAATTAGTTTTAAGCTAGATTTATAAAAGCATTCATTATTGAGTAATAATAATGGAATGGGAATATGTGATACAGCTATATGAAACAAGTAAATAATTGAAATTAGAATAATGTATGCATAAATAAGTAAGCATAATGTATGTAATATAATAAATTAATCATATCGTATATATTTTTTATATATCGTAATATTCAAGTTTAGAAAAATATTATGCAGTCAATTGTATGTTTGCATAATGGTATTTATGAAATATATGTATGCTGAAAGTTATATAGGTGGTGTTTTAAATTAATAGTAACTTTGCTTAGAATATTATATATTATATTTCTTTGTAATTAAAATGAGAATTATTTAGAAGTGATTTTGAATAATATTTAAATATATAATACATATATATTTATATATATTATATTATATATATATATATTATATATATATATATATATATATATATAACACTGGTTAAAAATTGAAAAATAAAGATACTAATAGAAAATCTTCACAATCAACTTAAATCGAATACATTTATAAGTAAAAGCATCGCTTGATTACTTATGATAAATTTTATAAATTTTTTCTAAACTTTAATTTATTGTTTAATTTTTTTTATTAATATACATTTTAAGGAAATTTTTATCAATAGTATTGATCCAGGTTGATTCATGTTGTTGTTGTTCAAATAATAACTATAATTTTCACTGCAAAGGGGCAACATATTTTTGATGGCAAAACAACGTTTGCCGGGTCAGCTAGTATATATATATATATATATATATATATATATATATATATATATATATATTAACAAAGTCTAGTAATAGGGCATAACAACAATAAAAAACATGAAGTTCTTTCAAAAATTTATTTTAAATTCAGTGGAAACTAAAATAAAATTAAAACTAAAACAATTGAATGAGTTTCCACTGAATGAAGGCTAGGATTATAGTCTAAACGTATGGATTTAAAATAAATTTTTGAAAGAGATTCATGTTTTTTATTGATGTTACGCCCGATTACTAGACTTTGTTGATACATATGTCAACATCAAATTCAGAATCATACAATGTATATATATATATATATATATATATATATATATATATATATTCTTTTAATCTTTTTTTAATTCGACGATTGGAATGCAAAATACTTCATATATATATATATATATATATATATATATATATATATATATATATATATATGAAGTATTTTGCATCCCAAACGTCGAATTAAAAAAAAAGATTAAAAGAGAAAAAAAATTCTATTAAACGTTTCGACACTTAATGTGTGTCATCATTCAGTAATCTAGAAAATTATATTACATGAATAAGAATAGTTGATATTAACTATAAAAATAAAAAGGAGAAAATTATATACATACCAAACCCAATTGTGATTTCTCCGTTTTATGATCAAAACTCTATTTTGCGTGTATAAATTAGTTGGTTTAAAATACGTTAAAGCATCATTGTTTCTAAACTTAACTCTCCGCCGGGCGCAGCCGATCTGACAGATACAGGGCCAACATTTTAGCATGTTTCTCCATAATTTGATGTCATCGAGATCTCCATATCTCAGTAGCCTCGTTATTTTATGTCTACTATTTATTCGTCCATATTAGATTGTCTTTCAGCTTCGCATATTTTGGCTAGTAGCAATTTTGTTAAAAAAAACGCACTAAGCCAAATTCTATTTGACGTACAAAATGACAAAAAACACTAAGTTTTTACTGTCTTAATTGTTTATATAGTCTTTGTATAAACATTCCAACAGAATCTGGCAATTGTTGTTATATAATTAATTAAATTATTCATTTCAGAAAAAGTAAGGTTTGTGCGTCTAGCATTTTGAGCGCATGTACGGATTTTATATTTTGCTATATTGTAAAAATAATATTGATCTAATATATATTTTGTTTTTGTTTACACATAATATACATATTCAGCATTGTAGAAACGCAAATTAAATAAAAAAATATAAAACTATAAGCTTCCTGCCAATATACTTATAATCTGTGTCTGTCAGATACACTGCGCCCGATTCTGTACATATTTGGACTGCGCCCGACGGAGGGTAATATATATATATATATATATATATATATATATATATATATATATAATTTTTCATGATGCATGACTCGAATGTATGTTTTATATGATGTATGTGATAAATTTGTTATTGAAATATTTGTAATACTGAAATTTTTTATTGATGCAGGAATCCTGTGGAGAGCTATTTCCACTTGAAACCGTATTGAAATATTCAAATGAAAATTTGTCGCCACCTGAAACGCTTGGGAAAAACTTACGCAACTAAACACAGGTACATACACACATATATCCATATATGTATTTACACTCACACACACACACATATATATATATATATACATATGTTAAATATTAAGGTGGTCCTTAATATGGATATTTTAGAATTTTATTGCTCCCAGGGGCTAAAAGAGCTAAAAATTTTAGCTCTTAATATTAACTTTTAGATTTAAATCAAAGCTTCGTATGGAAATAGCATGGAAAAAATGGAAAATTTTAAAAATGTTTTTTAGGTATAACTTAGCGACAATTGAATTAAAAGTGACAATTCGTGTCATGTTTTATTGAAAATTCGACACTCTACAAAACTAGTTTTTAACACTGCAAAATTTCAAATGCGAATATCTCGAAAACTAATAGACCAAGTGTAATAAATTTTCACAGAATTTTACTAACACTATTGTGCATAAACACTATGAGTTTAATCGAAATCCGAGATGATAAGACTTTTTCATCAAAAAATTTTTAGTGTATTTGATCAGCTTCATTTTCGAGTTTCCGGCGGTTTTAACCAGGAAAGCATACGAGTATTAAAATAATTATTATATGGCGTTATATCTCGCTATATGACCTACAATTAATTTCCAATTCGGACCCTCTATCTGCCCCACACGCCGAGCAATCGTCAAAAAGTGAAATTTTTTTTTTGGTACACTGCAAAATTTCAAATGCGAATATCTCGAAAACTAATAGACCAAGTGTCATAAATTTTCACAGAATTTTACTAACACTATTGTGCATAAACACTATGAGTTTAATCGAAATCCGAGATGATAAGACTTTTTCATCAAAAATTTTTAGTGTATTTGATCAGCTTCATTTTTGAGTTTTCGGCGGTTTTAACCAGGAAAGCATACGAGTATTAAAATAATTATTATGATGTTATATCTCGCTATATGACCTACAATAATTTCCAATTCGGACCCTCTATCTGCCCCACACGCCGAGCAATCGTCAAAAGAGTGAGAATTTTTTTTGGTACACTGCAAAATTTCAAATGCGAATATCTCGAAAACTAATAGACCAAGTGTCATAAAATTTTCACAGAATTTTACTAACACTATTGTGCATAAACACTATGAGTTTAATCGAAATCCGAGATGATAAACTTTTTTCATCAAAAAATTTTTAGTGTATTTGATCAGCTTCATTTTCGAGTTTCCGGCAGTTTTAAAAGTAAAAACCGAAAGCATACGAGTATTAAAATAATTATTATATGACGTTATATCTCGCTATATGACCTACAATTAATTTCCAATTCGACCCTCTATCTGCCCCATCTGCCCCACACGCCGAGCATCGTCAAAAGAGTGAGAATTTTTTTTGGTATTTTTTTACACTGCAAAATTTTCAAATGCGAATATCTCGAAAACTAATAGACCAAGTGTCATAAAATTTTCACAGAATTTTACTAACACTATTGTGCATAAACACTATGAGTTTAATCGAAATCCGAGATGATAAGATTTTTTCATCAAAAATTTTTAGTGCATTTGATCAGCTTCATTTTTGAGTTTTCGGCAGTTTTAACCAGGAAAGCATACGAGTATTAAAATAATTATTATATGACGTTATATCTCGCTATATGACCTACAATTAATTTTCCAATTCGACCCTCTCTGCCCCACACGCCGAGTAATCGTCAAAAAGTGAGAATTTTTTTTGGTATTTTTTAACACTGCAAAATTCAAATGCGAATATCGAAAACTAATAGACCAAGTGTCATAAAATTTTCACAGAATTTTACTAACACTATTGTGCATAAACACTATGAGTTTAATCGAAATCCGAGATGATAAGACTTTTTCATCAAAAAATTTTTAGTGCATTTGATCACTTCATTTTGAGTTTTCGGCAGTTTTAACCAGGAAAGCATACGAGTATTAAATAATTATTATATGACGTTATATCTCGCTATATGACCTACAATTAATTTCCAATTCGGACCCTCTATCTGCCCCACACGCCGAGTAATCGTCAAAAGAGTGAGAATTTTTTTTGGTATTTTTTAACACTGCAAAATTTCAAATGCGAATATCTCGAAAACTAATAGACCAAGTGTCATAAAATTTTCACAGAATTTTACTAACACTATTGTGCATAAACACTATGAGTTTAATCGAAATCCGAGATGATAAGACTTTTTCATCAAAAAATTTTTAGTGCATTTGATCAGCTTCATTTTTGAGTTTTCGGCAGTTTTAACCAGGAAAGCATACGAGTATTAAAATAATTATTATATGACGTTATATCTCGCTATATGACCTACAATTAATTTCCAATTCGGACCCTCTATCTGCCCCACACGCCGAGTAATCGTCAAAAGAGTGAGAATTTTTTTTGGTATTTTTTAACACTGCAAAATTTCAAATGCGAATATCTCGAAAACTAATAGACCAAGTGTCATAAAATTTTCACAGAATTTTACTAACACTATTGTGCATAAACACTATGAGTTTAATCGAAATCCGAGATGATAAGACTTTTTCATCAAAAAATTTTTAGTGCATTTGATCCAGCTTCATTTTTGAGTTTTCGGCAGTTTTAACCAGGAAAGCATACGAGTATTAAAAAATTAATTATTATGACGTTATCTCGCTATATGACCTACAATTAATTTCCAATTCGGACCCTCTATCTGCCCCACACGCCGAGTAATCGTCAAAAGAGTGAAATTTTTTTTGTATTTTTTACACTCTGCAAAATTTCAAATGCGAATATCTCGAAAACTAATAGACCAAGTGTCATAAAATTTTCACAGAATTTTACTAACACTATTGTGCATAACACTATGAGTTAATCGAAATCCGAGATGATAAGACTTTTTCATCAAAAATTTTTAGTGCATTTGATCCTCATTTTGAGTTTTCGGCAGTTTTAACCAGGAAAGCATACGAGTATTAAAAAATTATTATAATGACGTTATATCTCGCTATATGACCTACAATTAATTTCCAATTCGGACCCTCTATCTGCCCCACACGCCGAGTAATCGTCAAAAGAGTGAGAATTTTTTTTTGGTATTTGTTAACACTGCAAAATTTCAAATGCGAATATCTCGAAAACTAATAGACCAAGTGTCATAAAATTTTCACAGAATTTTACTA
>NW_020539493.1:0-15092 GCF_003426905.1 Ctenocephalides felis
ATCTTCATGTACTTTATCGTTAGTGGTTTTGACTTTGTTGATCAGAAGAACCATCATCTTAGAAGTCTATCCATTGTCATTAATTGATTAACAGTATTTTCAAGAGGACAGTATTTTGTTTGTGATCAAATAATTTGCTTGGTGTCAAATCGTAGTGATCATTTTCCTAGATTTTTGAGTGTTTTATTAATACAAGTGTTTTAGTGTTATTTTAGTGTTTGTGTAGTGTTTGGTAAAGAAGTCTTTTTTATGGTTTCCGGTTTCTGGTTCCTGTCAACTCTTCTGGAAGTTTGGAGGTAAGGCACATTTTTAGCACAAATCAATATTTCAGGAAATATTACAACAAAATCTCTACAGTAACTCGGTGAACTCATACAAAGTACAAAATTATATAATTTATTAGACAAAACCCTGAAATACAAGTTCATATTATATTATGATAAAATTGAATATTTTTTTGATAATTATAGAAACAGTTTTATTGTTTAAATATATATATATATTTATTTTCAATAATAATAATATTAATAATAATATATTTCGCTATTTTAATATGTTTATAATATTATTTATATATAATATATATGTGTGTGTGCTTGTGTGTGTATTGCTTAAACATATTATTTAATATAAACAAATTTTATATAAATTAATTTATTGACTTTTTAATATTTATTGACTTGCATTTTTAATATTAAATAATAATAAAATAAAACTATTCATAATAAATCAATTTGCAATTTTTACAAATTCAGTTTTATCATAGGCCTATAATAATTATCAGTTTTATTTCCAATATTTTCTCTTATAATTTATTTAACTTAAATTGCTTTCCATAGGCCTGTAATATTTATTGACATATTTTGAAACACAACTTTTTCAAATTGAATTTGACTTTGAGAACTGTTTAATTTTTTCCATAATTGAATATGATTTTTTCTAAACTTTCTGCAAGCCTATATTAACCCTTCCACTCGCAAATTGCGAGAATTATATGTATTTTGCTTTTGGAGTGGTGGCATGCAAGTGGAAAGCGTTAATTTACAAGTGTTCGTAGGCCTTCAATTATTATTGATACTATAATAATTATTACTTAGTCATTTTCATAGGCCTATAATATTTATTCTCATTAACATTAACCAAACAAAACTTAAACATAATGTGAAATTTGATAATTCTTTGCATATGCCTATAATATTTTGCAGGTTTCCATAAGCCTATAATTTTTTTCAAAATAAATTTTACATTGCAAAACAATATTAACTCAATTATTTAATTATTGCTTTTTCGGATAAATTATTGATATCATAACTAAATTATTGAATTTATAATTAAGTTATTGACTTTATAACTAAATTATTGACTTCATATTTGAATTATTGACTTTCTAAAATATTGACCTTTAAAATAACTAATTAACTTCTAATATCAATTGTGGAATAATTTTATCAAATGTTGACTTTAACTGAATTATTAACCTTCAACTAAATTATTGACCTTCAAGTAAATTATTGACCGTCAACTAAATTATTGACTTTATAACTTTTAAATAACTGATTAAATTTTCATATAAATTGTGGAATGATAATATCAAATATTGACTTTATAACTAAATCATTGCCTTTATAACTGAATTATTGACTTCAAACCAAATTATTGACATCATAACTAAATCATTGACTTTATAATTAGATGATTCACTTTTCATATTCGTAAATTGTTGACTTTTCATATAAATTGTTGACTTTCTATATAAATTGTTGACTTGCCATATCAATTATATTATCTTTTCATATAAATTATTGATATTTCATGTAAATTATTGACTTTATAACTAAATTGTTGACTTTATAACTAAATTATTGACTTTCTAAATAAGTTGTTGGCCTTTTGAATAAATGATTAACTTTTCATATAAATTGTGGAATAATTATATCAAATATCAACTTTATAACTGAATTATTGATTTTACAACTAAATCATTGACTTTACAACTTAATCATTGACTTTATAACTACATTATTGACTTTATAACCAAATTAATGAATTTAAATAAGTCATTGACTCTATAACTAAATAATTGACTTTTCATATAAATTATTAACTATTTAACCAAATCAATCACTTTATCACTAAATTTTTGATTTGATAAATAAATTCCTGACTTTATAACTAAATTATTGACTATAACTAAATAGTGGCTTTGTAAATAGATTCTTGACTTTATAAATAAATTCTTGACTCTATAACCAAATTGTTGACTTTACTCTATGACCAAATCATTGACCCTATAGCTAAATCATTGACTTTATAACTAAATCATTGACTTTATAACTGAATTATTGACTTATTCAGTTATATTGACCATATAACTAAATTATTGACTCTATAACCAAACTATTGACCGTATAACTAAATAAATTGGCATTCTAAATAAATTATAGGCCTTCTAAATAACTTTAACTTAACTTTTCGTATAATATCAAGTATTGGCTTCAACTAAATTATTGACTTTATAACTAAATTATTCGCTTTTTAATAAAATTTACTTTTTAATAAAATTATTGGTTTTGAACTATACTATTGACTTTTCATATGAATTGTCGACTTTACATATAAATCAATAACTTTTTCAATAATTTGTTGACTCATTAACTAAATCATTGACTGTCCATATAAATTATTGACTTGACATATACATCAAAAACTTCTTCAATAATTTATCGATTCTTTAATTATATTATCATTGAAATTATTGACTTTGTAATTGTTTTATTAGTTTTTAAACTATATTATTGACTGTTCATATATATTATTGATAGGCCATATAAAATTTTAATGCTTTAAATAATTTGTTGACAATTCACATAAATTGTTGACATTCTATAAAAATTGAATTTTCAAATGAATATTAATGAAATGAGTATTAATTCCTTCACTGAACTATTGACTAAATATTTGTTGACATAAATTATTGTCATTTTAACTAAATTATTGATTTTCAACTAAATTATTAACTTTCAACTAAATTATTTACTTTTTATATAATTTTTGTCGATTTTCTAAATTTTTTAACTTATCAAATTAATTATTGACTTGTAAAATTAATTATTGACTTGTGGTGAAAATCATTGACAATTTTTGACTAAAATATTAACTTTTCGACTAAACTGTCAACATTTATATATGGTATTGATTTTGATATAAATTATTTATTGACTTTATAATTAAATTATATTCATTCTTATAAATAATTAATTTTATATAAATCATTTACTTTTGATATTCCTTTTAAAGTTAACTCAATTATTGACTTTTTATTTGATATATTGACTTCAATAATAAATTATTGACTGTGGAATAAATTGACTGTCTAATAAATTATTGACTTTTTAAATAATTGATTGACTTTTCAAATAAATTATTGACTTATTCTAATAACGTTTTGTTGAATAAATTATTTCTAATTTGTTGAATAAATTATTGACTTTATATTGACTTCTTAAATTAAGTATTGACTCGTTTATACAATATTGACTTAATTAATTTTAATTGCTTTAACAAATTGCTTTTTCGTTTGTAGATTTGTAAATTTTTCTGGACACAGCAAAACTTAGCAAAATAAATGTAAAAAAATTAAATTTTAATAAGAAAATTTAGAGAAAAAAAAGTACATAGCAGTTTAGTGTTCGTGTGTTCATTTTGTATATATTCATATATTTATATTTCTATTCAATGTTTATTTTTAGATTATTGACTATTTTGCAGGGTCTCAATTTTTTTACAAATCTAATTCTTCTTTTTCCTTTTATTATATATTTATAATAACTTAACATAAAGACTTCAAACCCTAGTTAGTACATGGCGCTATATGAAACCATAATTTAAGGTGAATAAAAACTTAGAATTAGTTTTTGCGAAAAGTATTAGTCGTAGGAAAAAGATATATATATATTATTTATATTTAATAAAAAATAATTTTGTAGAACGTTGTTTTTGGTTTGGATGTGCCTGGAAAGAGTTATTGGGCAAAAATAGTATGCTGGTAAAAACAAAATTTGGGTCTAATTTTTGCGACAATAAATAATTCTAGGGATATTTGCCAAAAACTGCAACAAGTACACCTTCAACTCATATCAAAGACCTGTAAGTCGTTTGAAACATCGTAATGCCTCAATTTGTAGTTCCACATAGCAACCCAGGAAACGCCGTGTGATTTAAGCGGCGGTAGCAACCTGAAATCCACAAGCTTGCTTTCAGCGATGTGACATGCATGTGGTATCTATGTGGATTTCAGATTGCTACCGCCGCTCGGTGTCGTTCGGTGTTTACTAGGAACATTTGCAATATACCATGTTTGTGGAGAATTTTATTAGCTACAAAATTGCAGCATATAACTTTTGCCTACAACACATATTTTTAGAGATATTTGCCAAAAACTGCAACAAGTTCACCTACAACTCATATCAAAAATCTACAAGTCGTTAGAAACCACTTGATGCCTTAATTTGTTGTTTTATGTAGCAATACTTGCAATACCAAATTTTTGTACAGGATTTTATTAGCTATAAAATTGCAGAGTAAAATTTTTGCCTACAATGGGTACTTCTAGAGATATTTGCCAAACACTGCACCTGGTACACCTACCAAAATGTTTTCAATCATAGCGGCTAGCATGAAATAAACTAAAATCGCAAAAACTAAATTTCAATATCGTTTTTTACAAAAACTATACGTCTGACAAAAATCTTTCACAAATTTGTAGAAAATTTCATTACCTATAAAATACCATAACTAATTTTTTCTCTACGACCAACACTTTTTGAGATATTCTCAAAAAACCGCAACAACTACACCAACAAAGCCTCGATTTATATTTTCACATAGCATCATAGTACAAAAAGTATTTTTTTTAGGGTTTTCAGTATATACCTAACGCCTAACTTCATATATGGAGGGTATATTATCTTATGCATATATATAATTATCTATTAGATAATTATCTAATTATCTAATCATTTAATCTATAGCGTATTTATTGGTGTCTAAGGGTATTTGGTTTTATATATAATATAGTCTTATATATATTTTATGGTGTATATATATATTGTTGTGTCGTTATATTATATTTAGATTCTACGTCGTTTTTTTAAATATTTTTATTTTCTACGGTTGCAATCTTGCACTATTTTCTTGCTCAACAGTTGGTTAAATGATTGCGCAAAACCGATTTATATAATGAAATATATATTTTTATGAAATATATATATATATATATTTTTAGAAATATGTGGAATGTTTGTGGAATATGTGTGGAATGTATGTGGTATGTAGGTGGAATGTGTCGAATGTATGTAGAATGTATGTAGAATGTGTGTGGAATGTATGTAGAATATGTGTGGTGTGTGTGGAGTATATGTGAAGTGTGTAATTGTGTAATTGTGTAAAATGTGTAATTCTGAGTTTGACTGTGTTAAATATGTATAATGAGTATAAATGTGTAATGATGTGTAATAATGTTCAATTACTGGATAAATGTGTTAATTTTGTATTAAATTGTGTAATAAATGTGTAATTTTGTATGTGACTGTGTGTATATAGTTTTATAGATTTTGTATTTTGCTGTGTAATGTGTAATTTTATGTGGGACATGAAATCAATGTGTAAATTGTGTACTAGTTTATGTATAAATGTGTAAATAATGTATTAAATTTTATACAAATTTTGTGTATGACTGTATACAGTTGTGTAGATTTTGTATTGTGCTGTGTAATGTGTAATTTTACATAAGATTTTGCATAAAAATGTAAATTATGTATGAATGAGTAAATAATGTATTAGATTTTGTATAAATGTGTAATTTTGTTCGTGATTGCCTATAGTTGTGAAAATTTTGTATTTTGCTGTGTAATGTGTAATTTTGTGTAGGACTTCGTATAAATATGTAAATGATGTATTAAATTTTGTTTAAATGAGTAAATTGATGTATTAGATTGTGTATAAATATGTAATTCTGTGTACGACTGTGTATAGATGTGTAGATTTTGTAATTTGCTGTGTAATGTGTAACTTTGCATGGGACATTTGTATAAATGTATAAATGATGTATCACATTGTATATAAATGTGTTAATGATGTATAAGATTGTGTATAAATGTGTAAATTAGATGTTACCTTTATAAAAAAAATTATTCATTTATAAATCGGTTTTCTTCAAACCCTCCTCATCCATAATTTCGTCTCATTTTAACTCTATCTTTTTATTATTTATCCTAAGTCGTTTTTAGTAGTCAGCTAGCAACTTTACTAAATTTTTAGTAAATATTTAACTTTATTTTAGTCATTCTAAATATTTTAGAATTAGATCTAAATACTACAATCGCAGATTTTATTCTTTAACCTAAATTTCATATTGCTAATAAATATATATTTTTTCCAATCAGTTTCACACACAGGGTAAAAAATCATTATACTGGTAATAAACTTTTGCAAAATCTTTTAAATTTTAAAAATATTGTTTATGAAAAATTCTTAATTTTTTGTACAAAATTGAAGTAAAGTTACTGCAAAGAATTCAAGAATATTGACTTGATTTTCAAAATAAAAAAAAACAATCTATTTTAGTAAGTGAATATATATGACTGACTTTTATTACCCTAAGAAGTTTTGCTTCAAAATAAAAAAACTCGTGCAATCCTCTTACTAATTTAATAATCAATCAATCCTCAATTTACTATTCAAAAGTTTTAACTTGTTAGGCAACTACTGACTACTGGTTTATTGCTTTTAGATACTTTTGGAGTTTCAGTTTTTTTGGATTTTGGAACTTTTAAACATTTCCTTAGAAGAAAAATGATGCAATACAAATTTTAGAATAAATTTAACACAATGATATGTATCGAGTAATTATTGACGTTTTTCGTATTGCTTTTTTTAATCACAGAACAATTTTAAACATTTTATTGGTAACTTAGTTTGAGAAGCTTTGTTAAAGGTTGTTAAATGTAGTGGACTTGTTGAATTCACTTGGATCACGAAATGAAGATTGTTTTACATATTTTTAAATCCTGTTTATATGTGCACTAGTCAATCTACGATCAACGAAATTTGTGCAGTAAATGCAGAGGGAAAAAGTGTGCATTATTATTTTTTCCAGAAAATGTTTAAAGATCCCCAAATCCATCTTTTTCAAATTCAACTCCAATATAAAAATCGCTTATGAACTAGTCAACAAATTGCTTTTGTTTATAACAATTGTTTCGAACAAAAAACGACCAAAAAACAAATACTTCAACAAATAACTCTTACAAACTACTTATATTTTATTGCTTAGGTTTAATATCAATTAATTTAAGTGTCACACACTCAAATTAACAGAAAATTGAGAAATTTTATACTTAGTTTGAGAATAGTTGGTCTGGGGACACGGATTCTCAAATATACACTTGATAATTGCTTTGCGTTTAATTTAGTAAAATTTTGTTTTGTCTATTAAAATGTTTTTTATAATTTTTAAAAATATAGTTTTCCATTAATTTGAATCTGTGACACTATCTAAATTCTAAATAGATAACTGATTATCTAAAAATCTAATCTAATATTGGTGTATCTCCATAAGCAAGTGGTGAAATCTTAAATCTAGCTTTAGATAATTAGATAAATACGTAAAGGACATGTACTTTAAACAAAGTTAAATTACAACTCACGGTTTAAGAAACAGATTTTCAGATTCTCAAAAATAAAAATTTGAGTTTATTTAGATTTTTTGTTGAGAAAAAATTATTCTGAAGATAACGTTGAAATATAATCAAAACGAATATCAATTGTACCTATACAATGAAATTAATATTAAAACAAAAATATTTTAAAAACAAATAAATATAAATTAAATTTTAGTTCCAAATTCGATATAAAAATTATCCTGACGATGGTACTGAAGCAATCAATCGAAACGTATATCAACTAAATTTGCATTATTTATTCACAATCATAATAAAAATAATAATACTTAAAAAAAATCGAAATAAAATCAATAAAAACCATTTGTATTCCCAATTTCGACTAAGAAACTAGTTCGAATAAGAAACTAGGACTTCGAACTAGTCCGAACGTCCCATACAAGTCCCATGATAGCACGATAGTCCCAATGACATCCCATCTGGTTCAAAATGGGATTTGAGTTAACAAAAATTAAATTTTAAAAGTAAATATATATAAAATATACTATTTGATGAGTATTTTTGAGGTATCATGAAATATTCTCAAACTGTGAGTCGCTTCAAATAAATTGGAACAACATAATGAATATTTTTCAATAATTTTTGTTATTAAAATAAATATAAAAAAAATTTTAACGTGTTAAATTTAAAACCATAAAGCAGATCTGTAAAATAAAATAAAATTTGTTCATAAAATAAATCATATGTTTTGAAAATATTTATTAAATAAAATACATAAATGAAAAAATAAATATGTAAATATAAATAAATGCATGAATTATATAAATAATACTAAAATTAATAATTTGTAAAATATTATAATATTTATAAACAAATAATATCTGATAATACTTAAAATTTAAACAAATACTATTTTAAAATTAAATATCAAACAAAAAACAATAATACAAAATAATACATCAAACGTTTCTTTAAATAAATTATAATAATATTTTCAAAAAGATAATATTTAATATTATAAAAAATAATTTATCTAATATCTTAATATTAGTACGTGCATTAGTAGTACGAGTATTTTAATGGTACTTAAATTCTATATTTTAATATATTAAATATTATATTTACATATTTTGTTCGGGAATATCATGCTTAACTATATAAACTAATACTTTTTATAAAAATTTACTGAAAAAAATTAATGCAAGACGAAAAAACTAATTTTGAATAATGTATGTGGTAAGTTTGGTGGTAATTGGTGTATCGACACAGATTCTCAAACTATAATTTATAATTATATATTTTTAAATTTAAGGTTGAGTTCAAAATTATTTTATTATATTGTAATAATTGTTTTCGTCTCACATAATTTTTTCTGGTAAATTTTTAATATCTTATATTTCTACAAACTATTATTTGATCGCTTATTTGCAACTATAATCTTTGAGATCAATACGAAAGCTTATTTTAAATCATTTTTTTCTCAAAATCTTAAACTTAAAATAAAAAAAAACCCTCAAAATCTTATCCTAACTTCAAATATTATTATATTTAATACTCTATAGTCATAAATATGGTCAAACTTAAAAAAAATGGTTTTGTTCCTTGTTTGACCATTTCTCGACCATAATGACCCATTGAAGGCCTATGCAAAGCCCATTAACGTCCTAACGGGTTTAAAAATGACGTTCTGTTAAAATTATGCATGGTAATATATTTATAAGTAATATTTATAATTTTATTTATATATTAATATATTATATACGTTTAAAAATCATAAGATTTTTGTTTTATATTATAATTTTTGACTAGATATCACACTCTTTCGTTTTTATTAATAATATTGTTTTATAAATACTGTTTTATATTATTTTATATATTTATATATTGACTAGCTGTACATAAAAATTAAATTAAAAAAAAAAATAATTATTAATTTTATAAATATAAATGCAAATGCTTATTATTTATTTATTTACATCTATTTGTTTATTGCACTCCTATCCCCTCTGCTTAAAAAATTATAAACTAATAATTTATTTTGTATATTAAATTGTTAAATTTAATATTTAAATTAAAGTGACTAATATTTAAATCTAAAGTGACTAGATTGCACCCTCTTCCATTTTTTATAATAAATATTATAATAATATATATATAAATTATTTTAAAATATATTTTATACTACATTATTTTCTTTAATATTCTATAAATTATTATATTTAAGTACCCACGTTTGAGAATACGCGTGCATGTGCACAGGTTCTCAAAGTTAGTTGTATCAGAATCATGAAATTTAAATTAATTTGTTTAAAATTAAATGTAGTAAATAAAGTAATTAATTAAATATTAAATTTTTAGTATTTTGAATTAAGTGACTAGTTTGTTTGCATAATAAAATTGGTTTTATAAATATGGGACTAGTTTTGGTTTTTAATAAATAAAATTTGGTTTATAATTATGTGACTAGTCTTTTTTAAAAATAAATATTTTTTTTTAATGTTAATAAATAATTTTAATTTTTATTAAAATAAATAAGTTTTTAAGTATAAAATATAAAAATAAAACTAAGTAAGTTTTCTTTCTTTAACTCATTGCTCGTGGTCAAAATTGGTGGTAAATATTTTTGGTTTTTGTAAAATAACTTTTGAATTTGGATGTTAATAAATGACACTTTTTTGGTTTTCGGTGTTAATAAATAATTTGTTTAAACTAATAAAAACTTGACAAAATTATCTTGCAAACAAGATTGTATTAGCACGTTCTATAAAAATTCTAACAACGTTTTAATTAAAATTATTTGGAACGTCTTTGATATTTCAAAACTGATTATGTGGTTCATTTTTTATTTTAAAGTAAATGTTTGTATATTTAAATTTAACAAATTTTTGCATTAAAAAGCATCCATAACGCTGACCATGTATATCCGAGCCTCAGTAAATTGTATGGAAAAGCATCAAGTTAGGTTCGGGCAACATGGTAAACGTTTACTATTTTTGTCCAAATTTTTTGTATTATGACCACGAGTAAAATTTTTAATCTAATAATAATAATAAAATTTATTAAATTACTAATTTTTTAGTCGGTGGAATGTTTCAGAAGTGTTTTCAGGAGATCTAAAAATATATTACTTATTATCTTATAAGCTAAACGTTACCTATCTACACTACTATTGGCTACTGTCTTATTATAAAAATAGAAAATAGTTATGTTAACACGATCATTCTTGCAATTTTTTTCTACCTCGATAAATAGAATGTTTTTTAAACCCCTTTCACTCGTGAATTTTGAGATTTATATTGGTGGCATCCGGGTGGAAAAGGTAAAAAATATTAAATTAGAGACTTGACAGAATTTCTTAGGGTTTCATATAAAAATCAATTCTTTGCATTGTATTAATTATCTTGATGATGGTCTTTAAGATATTTTTGAAACGTGTCAGGAATTAATAGTTTTTGGATTTAAGCATCTTTTTTTATCCTGAATTGTTTTTGCAAAAACGATCGTTTAACAAGAACTATCTTCAACTTCAGATCGTTTGCACGTTTTATATTAAATCTAACTGTTGTTTTTCTGGGACGGTTCTAATATTTTTTATTAAATCTACACTTGTCGGATAAGCTTGCTCGCTTATCTTATCATAATAAGATAATAAAAGTATGGTTGTTACATATCTTTTTGAACTTTTAAATCAAAACGTCGAGTTGTACTATCTCAAAATGATAAGAGTTTATTGTCAATCTTATCGACTTAAGGTAGGTAGTATAAGATAAAAGTAAAAGAAAATAATTACCTACACTTTGAAAAAAACCTTTTTATTAAGCACTGATAAGATTAGAAGGTTATAATATGATTTGCACCAATGATGCTTCATAGGATGAAGAAAACCAGTCTCACCTTTGATAATTAAGTATTTTTTAGTAATTGTAAAACTTATCTTACCAGTGTTAAGATAAGATAAGATATAAATTGTAAATCAATGTCGTTTATATTATGATGCTTCAATCAATTATTTACAAAAAAGGAGAATTATCTCATTTCACGATAAGCAGTATTTGTCAAGACAATGAGAGTGAATCAGAGAAAAGTTATCTTAAGATAAGCGAGTGATAAGATAAGATATTATGTCTACATCTATGTAATGACGTTGGATACTGATGACAATAAATATATGAATACCAAAAAAAAATAAAAATAAAAAGACAATGAAAAAATGAAAAGAAAAACTACGTTTACTTATCTACGATACGAAGAAACTTACCATCTTATGATAAGCGAGTATTCAAAAAATAGTATAAACGTAAAATCAGAAGCTTTTATCTTATTATAAGCGAGTATTAAGATAAGAGATCAAATAAAATTGTATCTTAGTTGAAAACAACTTTTCTTTAAAAGAGTATTCTGAAACTAATTTATTATTCCAACCACAATCAGTTCTCAGAAATAAAAAAATTTATCTAGTCTTATAATAAGAGATGGAATAGTGAAATAAATCTTATCTTAAGAGACAGAAAATTGTCTTTAAGAGTAATATGCATGTTAATTTGTTGTTCCAAAACAGTCAAGTCTTAATAAAAAGCCTTAATTTATCTCGTCTTCCGTAAGGATTGTAGATAAGTTGAGCAATAGTAAATAAATAAATCTTATCGAAAGATAAAAGAAACGAAGATTATCTTCAAGCAAGTAATGAGACAATTACTCATTAGTTTGACATAAGATCTCATTCAGAGACAAATATAAAAACACCAGTGTAGTTTACGGCGGTAGCGATTGAAATCCACAAGCGCTGTGATATCCATGTGAAATCTATGTGGATTTCAGATTGCAACCGCCGCTTGGTGTTACTGGGAGTATTAAAATAAGATAGCAGAGTAGGATCGAAGAAACTTTATCTTATGAAAAGCGTGTACGCTAAAATTTGTTATGCTTGTTATGTTTTGTCTAAATTTCATATTTCTTATTTCGATTAAGATAAGAGAGCAAGCTTATCCTCTTACACTAAGCTTATCAATATAATATATACGCACGTTTTGCTCTCAACAAAAAATTCCAAATTCTAAAATTCTTACAATTTTTGGACGTTTTCGGGGCACACGTTATTTTTCAACTAAAAATAAAAAATCTTATCTACGAAGCCTTAAGATTAATGTTCTGTTGACTAGACAAAATTCCTAGCTGACTACGTTCCGACGACATTCATCAGTGAAAAAATATTGTGTAGCGTTTGTTTTTTAGTTTTGGCGAAGCAAACACAATTTTTTATTACACTAAATGAAGTCTTAATGCTAAAATAATGTTTAATACTTCTTACGGTGTAGGTTATGGTTTAGACCTATATTTATATTTTTGGTGTATAATATTTATCTTATCTAAATATATATCTTATTTTAAATAGTTAATACTTATCATTTTAATAATATAACGATTTTTTAATAAGTCGTAGTCATTTGTTATATCGCTAAAAAAAATTATCGTAACGCTTACCCATGTGTAACGAAGCCTTAAGCCAGTTTGTAAGAAACTTGTGGTGTTAGGTTCGGACAATATGGTAAGCGTTGTTGAAAATTTATATTTATTTGGACTTTTTGCTATTTTTCAAGTCTGTTTTAATACTTAACGCTATATATTTATATATAAGGACTATATTTTTCATAAGACTAGATACTTTATATTTTAATCGGGACATTGTGACTTATTTATTAACAAAAATAAAATTACCAAAAAACGTAATCCGATTTAAAATATCTTTGGAACATGTGGGTTCAAAAATACAACATTTTGTTTACAAAATACGTTACTTCGATTTTTGGATAAAAAAATTTTATAACAAGTTTCAACAATTTTGTTTTCATCTTTGGACGAGCATTGGAGTTTCAAGTATACCTTTTTGGGGGCGTGTGAAGTCTTGACTTGTTGACACTAACTGGGCACCATTTTTGGTCTGAGTATTCGGCTTCCAAGATTGGACACCAGGTGAAAATTTTAGTAGACACTTTATTTTATTTATTTAGTAGCACTTGATTGAAATTAGATGTCTTGTTTGAGAAACACACTCTGTTTTAGGACAATTGCACTTCTGGTCAAAGAATATAAGCTTGTCTTGAAGAATTTACCAGTTAGATAGCATAATTAGAAAGATTTTAGTAGTTGCACATAAAACATCAGATTTTTTCTGGTTAAGAATTGATGTTTTTCATACTTGGAGTAAATGGTGATAAAAATTGGATCTTGGTTTGAATTTACAAGTTTGCATTTGGTGGTTTGCAAGCCTTTATCAATGTCTTCCAGTTGAGAAAATATTATCGTTTGTAATAATCCAGAAAAATTGTTGGTAGGTTTTGTTGCTAGAAGTTACATCAATGAGTATTTTTTTAAGTTTCGATGATTTTTTGTGAATATTTATGAAGTAGATGTCTTGGTAGTTATTGCTTGGTTATTTGAAAGATACACAAGAGAATATTAATTTTTTGTCTTAAGATCTGATTGTTCTGATACTCATTTATATTTGAAGCATTTGTAATCAAAGAATTAGATTATAATAATTACTTCCTGGCTTGACGAATTGAGTTTCAGACCGGTTTTGAACAAACGAAATATTTTAAGTTCAAACGTCATTTAGTTAATGCTTTAGTTTACCATCTGCACCTTGGTCGTCACCTCCCTAAACTCACTTTTACCACCATCCACATAACAATTACCACTTCCTGATAAAATCCCGGCCTGACAACATCTTCTTCTTTATTATGATGTCCAAATTGTCTACTCGCATCATATTTCATACCTTGATAATCAAATTGTTGATCAATGTGATCAGACTGATTAGATCTTGTCCGATGTTCTGGACTTTGGCAGAGTCTTGTACTGTTTTATCTGGCGATGATGTGCAACTGGCTTCTAGATGTTTGTTCAGGTAAGATTTCAAGGCGAACAACTTACCAATCTGGTGCACTCGTGTTTTTTATCAGCATTGTGCGTCTGCATGTGTGCTCGGAGATGGATCTGTCTGCAAATGCCTTGCCGCAGTGGGCACAACCGTAAGGTTTTTCACCAGTATGAGACCTGAGGAAGAAAAACACATGGTATAAATAACATATTTTATTCTGTTTGTGGGATAAACAGTTTTGCTGGTCTTTTACCTCAAGTGTCCTTGCAGTAACCAAGGTCTGGAGAACAATTTTCCGCACAGTCGACATCTGTGTGCCAGACGATGAGTAAGCTGATGCATAGCCAAGGCTGCCATGGAACGTAGGCCTTACCGCATGATTCGCATTTCCTGGCCAACTGCGAATCCAAGGATCTGTGCGTTTGTTTGTGCCTGGACAAGTTGCTGGATGTCGCGTACTGCTTGCCCAATCGGAACAGGAATACTTACCCTGAGAAAAAATTGATGTGTTATACTTGGTTTTAGATTTCAGC
>NW_020539494.1:0-21562 GCF_003426905.1 Ctenocephalides felis
ACATGAACTGTCTGCATATATAGGCAGTAGGATAAATAGGGATTTAAAAGTCTTCAAATAAAAGTGTCTACCAATTATCTCAAAAACAGGTATAGAATTTTTAATGGCAACTATTTCAAAGTAGATGGCACAAAATTGTAACTAGCCATTACCTGCGACGTCGTTATCAGGAGATAAAATAGCCATGTATCAATATTTTTACCAAAAGCTTTTTTTGTAGTTTTCTTTTTATTTTAAGCTTTGTTATTTAGTTTATGATACCGGAATATAATTTTTAAATATTATTTATTTAATTGTTTTATAAGAAGTATTGTTATTTTTTGAGTTATTTCAATAGTTTTTTTATGCAACCTGGATAAGAGCATACATGTTATTGGGGTAAAAGGGACCAGCTGCACCTTTACACTGGCAAAGATGTGCACAATAAGGAAATTGTAAATATAAAAGTAAATTGTGTTAAAAAAAGTAATTTTAGGAGAGATCAATTTAATTAATAGTTATTTCAAATCTGCTGTATAATTTTTAACGAAGAATGCTAGACCAGGTGAAAAATTTAGCTCATGAATTAGTTATATTTATATTTATTTTTTTAAATAATGTAGCTATTATTTTGCAAATTTCCTTTACCATTATAAAAAAAAAATTGGTAAAAAGGACCAGGTTATATATTTTTTTTTTAAAAAAGCAAAAAATCACATTTCTACAAAAATGAATTAGCTGGTAGTTTTATCGAACAGATAGTTGTTTGTTTGATGGACCGTTGTGCCCCGTTCTAGCTTATATATATATATATATATATATATATATATATATATATTCAGATTAGTTGGAGAGCTAAAATCATGAATATGGCCAGAGGCCAATGTTTTGAGAAGCTCCACCTCATCACCTTCTAGAATTAAAACTTTATTGCTATTTTTAAATTCTTTTTTGTTTTATCAAAATATTAATTAACATTAATATATATATATATAATATATATAGTTAATATATATATATATATATATTAACAATATCATAAGCCTCTTTTTACATCCTTTCAAAAATCGAATAAAATTGATGCCTTTAGAACAGAATACCCCCCTAAACTGTCTGCGAATCTGGACAGTAGTATATATATTGCTAGGTTTATTTGCTTTCATCGAATTACTATCGAAACTATGCAATATAGTTTGGTTTATTTGAATAAAAATATCAGCTCGTATATTATTCAGGTTTGAGCGTATGCATTATAAATTCAAAACGCCGCAACGCGCCTATACTACCCAAGTACGACTCTATCAGCTCTGCATTGCAGTGGCAAAAACGCCCGATACAAGTAGTCGCATCAGCTCTACTGATTTACCTTAGTTGATATACCCTCTGAAGCTGATTTTACATGAAATTGAGTATATAGAACATTACAGCAAATTTAGTTATATCAAACTGCTCATGCAGCACAAAACTAGGGTCACTTTTCTTCATACCATTTTTTTTTAAATGATCGTACCCAACTCTATTTGCTATTATATAAAAGCATGTTTTTGTTTCCTTTGCTATATTGAGCACTTTGAATAAGAAATGTTGCCCCTTATTCTCTGAGTGTTTTGTCGCAATAAAGAGTTTTGCATTTCTTCATTCACGTGCGTCGCTACCTACATGATTTAATATGTAGAATAATGGCACCTTTGATCTAACGCCTCCGCTCCTGGTGATATTACCTTATGTAGGAATCTCATATAAATCACAAAGTACGCAGTGAAAATTGCATTATGTAGATAGTAATATATACAGAGCATAAACAAGGCAATATTCTACATACGCTCTCGTTATATATGAAAATGTTATAAGCGGCTTTTATTGCTCACTTAGTTTCATATTTAATCTAAATCTGAGTATCTGATGTACTATATTTTTAGAGAGTTTTCGCAATCTTGTATATTCAATGGCTTAATAAATTGTTGTTCCTCAGTTTTCTAGTTCATAGAAAATTCGTAAAGTTTTCAGGAATTGCTTTGTTCCTGTAGTGTAGACAATAATATTAGATGTACAAGCATAATACAATTTTTTGAAAATTTTCGATACAAATGAATACTTATTATAATACGAATATATATATATATATATATATATATATATATATATATATATATACTAGATGACCCGATACACGTTGTCCTGTACCCACGTCCACAATTTAAGTTCAAATTGGAAACTTCAGTTTTTTGGTCTGTATAAGAGACTCAGAAAGAATAAAATATAGTATCTACGATAAAGATAAAAGAACAATATCACCTTTGTTATTTCCAACCAATACAATTGCTTCAATAATTCAAATTGCTTAAACTAAATTCCAATTTCAAGTGAATCGACATTTTTATCAGATAACAGTTCTCCAAATGTTTTCAATGTCAAACAATGATATGTTTTTTCTTGCATTTTTTCATTTATTTCTGCAATATTACCATATTTTTATAATCACAATCATTCTAAAAATTTCCTTACCATATTTCAAAAAGATTTATCAAAATCCGAATAATCGTTTGGGAGGAGTATATTTACATACATCATTACAGAAGAATTTTATATATAAGACATATTTATGTTTGTATGTATATAATATACATTTTGAACTGATATTCTTGCGTACTTTCTCACTTTAAATATAGTCAGCCCTCTTTATAGTAAAATATAATGATCACAATCTGCAATCTGAAATTGTTTTATAATATTGTGTGGCGATTACTTTTGCCAAGCATCTTAATGCTTAAAAAATCTAGTTATGGTAGTTTCTATAAATAACTACAGCCAACAAATACACAAACAAACAAACAAATATAATATTTCAATTAAGCTACATCTGTACAAAATTTCGAAAACCAAATTTTTAATAACACATGAGTTTAAAATAAACTTCCATATTATTGAGCTGAGAATTTTTGGCATAAACTTATTTAGGCATAATTTTATTCATATTATGATAGAATAAAAGAAATTTACATAAAATAAAGCGTCGAGAATACTGGAGCTGAAACTCATTATTTTGTAAAGGATTTCTTTACGAGTTCACGAAATGAGTGTACGTTTCATTTAAATAACGATATGATTATGTTAATATGTGTTTCTTCTTTTTTTGTTTTTAATGCGGAGCTGAAAGTTTGAAAGTTTCAGAATGTATAATGGAAAATCAGCATTTGAGTCAAATGGTAATGTATCTATAAATATACTGATTAATACATTTGTTAAGAAACTTTTACTTAGAATATTAAAAAATACTTTAACCATATCTTTTTCTGACTACATGAATAAAATATACAGAATTTTGTTTTGTTAAAAAGTATGACAAAAAATATTCTCAAATTAGCATATTGTTGATTATGCTAATTATTTCCATACCCACCCTATTACATCTGAGAGAATATAGCTACTGAAAAAATCGAATTATTGATTTTGCATGAATTTAAATTTTGAACTTATAATGGTATTACTTTACAAGCAACTATATATTGCAATTGAAAATCATTCAGAAACTCATTTCCGATAACTTCGGTGCGCAAAGGAACTGCGCTAAAGCACATCTCCGTAAAATCGAGGAAAAAATACAGACTTAAAAGCTAAAAAGTGCCAAATGAATTTCATTTGATTGATTGCCTCTAAAGTTTCTCTCTGAAAGGAAAGTACTCATTAAGTGAAAAACTAGATGAGAGGTGAACTGGCAACTAGAGGATTTATTCAATTCGGATAATAAATCATACTAATATCATAATAATATTGATATTTAGATCCTGATAAACTCTTATTATGAATTAGAGTGAAAATCATCATTTTTTAGTGGTAGCAAATGTTGTGAATCTCCAGCCCTCTTGATATTTGGCTCCTTGTTGTATCGTTTTCTGAATTGTATGTCTGTCAATTTAATCAATCTACCGATACTGTTTACTGTTTACTTTCAAGTTCAACAATGTATATGCTGATTACATTGTAAAATAATGCAATTTCGCTAAACGCGCGTAAAGGAAAACGTGAACCATTTCTTACTATCGTTGATGTCATATCGCAAACGTGCAGGTAATCTGTAGTAGATAGGTTCTCGTTCGTTTTCCATACAATGTTATGGTGGAATAGACGGGGTGTCGGTATTTATTTTATGGAACATGTTTTGTTTACAAAATATTGTATATTTCAACGATCACTTGAAAAAAATGGCATGGTTTACACAAATGCAAACCATGCTCTCAATGCAAACATCATGTCAAAATAATGCTCGAGAGGATACCACATGAATTTATTTATATTGGAGAGCTTCTATTCTTCTATGTGGTCAATGCATATATTTTTAATAAGACCTAATAAGAGCTCTGTTTCTTTCAATTACGTATTTGCACATAATTCCATTTGTTGAAAAAAACTTAATTTGTTATCTATAAACATTGATATCATCAAAATACTAGATTGTTAACCATAAATTCTTTCTAGAAATTAATAATCATCATTTCTTGATATGGTTAAATTTTATTAACGTAGGTACTTTTAGAGATACATTTGACTTTACATTTGAGCATATTGTGAAAAACTTACTATCAACTCACAGCAATAATGCATATTTTGACTTTTTTAAATATATGCCTAATAATAGTCTAAGCAGAATTACATTGGAAAGAAATAATACCATATTCTTCTAAGATTTTCTTAATTGAAAAGCACAAAATTGCTATATAACATATAGTGTTTTCATGACTATATCTTATCTTTACTTCATGGATTTTTTTACTTGCTGTGAGATATATGTGATTGTGAGTCAAGATTATTTTAACAGAAGGCAATTTGTCTTTCGAATTGTACATTCTATACTTCTGAAATTTATTTATTTTTCGTGGGTTGTATATGAACTGATATGAAAAGTATGTTATATCAATTCTTATTTTCTATATATTTATAAGCCATCAGAACTATTTAATGTTTTATAAGTTGATTTAACTTTTGCAAATATTTGGCTGATAATAGTCTATGCAGTATCATTTTTGAAAGATATATTACAACGTCTTTCTAGGATTTTCTTAATTGAAAAGCACAAAATTGCTACATCACATAGTATTTTCATGACAACATCTTATCTTTACTTCATGGATTTTTTTACTTGCTGTGAGATATATGTGATTGTGAGTCAAGATTATTTTAACAGAAGGCAATTTGTCTTTCGAATTGTACATTCTCTACTTCTGAAATTTATTTATTTTTCGTGGGTTGTATATGAACTGATATAAAAAGTATGTTATATCAATTCTTATTTTCTATATATTTATAAGCCATCAGAACTATTTAATGTTTTATAAGTTGATTTTATTTATAGCCAAGGACGCTGTTAAGAGACATTTCATCGATTACCTAATTAACTGACAATGAGATATAGTATACATTGGTTTTTGAAAGCTTTTAGGAAGCCTTACAAATTGTGAGATTGCAGTTACGTCACCGTAAAATGCAAGTTTTACTTGAATTTTTTCTTGAGAATGAAAGTTATTGGGAAGCAATCACTTCAAATTGTGAGATTGCAGCTTTGCTTAAGAAAGGTTATTTCGACTTGAGGTTATATTTGAGATCTATAACCTTCAGTGATAATTTGATATCATACTGCCGAGTATTGAGCTGGCCAAGGTTGACATCGAACGCAGGAGAAGTCTGTTTTAAACCACATCATTAGAGTTAGAGTTTTGATTCGATTACATTTTGTTCAAACTTTCTAAAAAAAAGTGTTACTATGATAATATTTTTAACTAGTTTTTTTGCTGTTGTGAGATTGCAGTTATGTCACCGTAAAATGCAAGTTTTACTTGAATTTTTTCTTGAGAATAAAAGTTATTGGGAAGCAATCACTTACAAATTGTGAGATTGCAGCTTTGCTTAAGAAAGGTTATTTCGACTTGAGATTATATTTGAGATCTATAACCTTCAGTGATAATTTGATATCATACTGCCGAGTATCGAGCTGGCCAAGGTTGACATCGAACGCGGGAGAAGTCTGTTTTAAACCACATCTCTGATGAATATGTTGAGTTACATAATTATTCGATTACATTTTGTTCAAACTTTCTGAAAAAAGTGTTACTATGATAATATTTTTAACTAGTTTTTTTGCTCAGTGTATTTGGAATAATATTGAATATAAATACGAATATGAGTCCATTGAAAAAATCTTCTTTTATTATTACTTTAGCAAAAAAAAAATCGAAAATAATTTATTCTTACGTTTTAAAGGTTTCTGAACATTTTGGCATAAATTAGAAAAAATTGATGTATGTGTATGTGTGTATGTTCGGATACAAATTTTCGTCGATGCTTTGGAAAAAAGTTCAATATTTGCAAAATAATTCTAAACATGAAAACAATCACATTTTTCAAAAATCTAATTTTTTCCAATTTGAAAAAAAAGAATCTTTTTCAATTGAATATTTGAATTTCGGCACTGGAATTTCCTGCAATTTGCCTTAAAGATTTGAATATTTCAAAAAACATTCGATTTGTATTGATGAGGGACGTGCTGATCAGTTTTTGGCGAAGGCAGGTCTAGCCGTTTTGAAGATACGGGGCAAAAAATGCCAAAAACAGTAACCCAGTTTTTGAGAGAACGGAGCATCCGATTTTGATAATTCAAAAAACAATTTACTTGTATTGACAAGATGAAAAACTGATTAGAATTTGGGAAGGCAGGTCCAGCGGTTATGGACTCTCAATAAAATAAGTTAAAGAATATTATTTGGCGGCCAAAAATGTTTATTGGACATATGTACATCAAATTATCAGATATTTTATAGAGATTTTAATAATGTGTATACATTTTATGTAATTTTTTTTGGGTTCCGTATCAATATTTTTTAATTACGGTACGGGAAGTTCTAGTAATTTGCCTTAAAGCACGATGCCATGTACCACTAGTTATTCTCCCCCAGCCCTCGGTCTGTTTTGCCCACAGTATGGCAGCGTTGACGTGATGTCTTGCAAGTTGTTATGGGTGCAATATACAAATATATAGATGCGCAGAGGCGATGGATTGCACCTATCATCATTATTCGCTATCGCAGCTCAACTCCGTCTTGTGACAAATTCATGTTTGCGAAAATTCGAATGGCTTTCTGCGGAGTTTCGGGAAAACATGTATCCAAATGCATATAAGATACTATAGAATGTATAAACATAATTCCCAAGCAACTGCAAATTGGATCATACGAAATATACATAAACCGCATAAGGATTTATGGACGGACAGATGAAATTAGTAATTTGATTTTGTATTTGTATAGTGAGATTAAAATGCATAAACTTGTAGTAGGTGAAGCTTATGCGCATATTTTGGAATTTTGTTAGTTTAGATAATTGATTGTAGTATGCGTACTCAAAATTTGCTATTGAGGACTGGCACAATTTATGAATATAATTATTGATGATATTATATTATTATTTTTTATCAATTTTGATTGCTCACTACTTATAAAATAATATTAATAATATAGTATTTTTATTAGTATGAAATTGGCATAAAGGGTGGCTAGTCCGTGAGCTAAGTTAAACTCCATCTCGTCTTAGTTGTAAATAGTGTGAGAGTTTTCGCGAGAGTTGCCAATTTAAACCGCAGTGCCTGAAATGGGCTACTTTCGATTGGAAATACAATCCTGATCTGATGTCAGGATGTCTAGAGCTATATATATATATATATATATATATATATATATCGGTTTTCACTATATAGCAACCACACATTTTATCTAGCATTTCAAAGCTATGGATATTTTTTATTTGAACTGCAATGTTGCACATTTTTATAAAAATACATAATAAATATAAAATGAATATAAAAAGAAACATTACGTGATATTTTTAAAGTTTCAGTATTTCTGATATAAAAATAGATACCATAAATATAGATTTGTAGTATGAAATATATTATTCTAGTAGGGTAAAAAGATCCACGACCTATATCTCAAAAACCAGTAAACTGTTGCTTAGTTTTTCAGACCTTAATATAATTTTTAAGTATACTTTACTTAATTGTTTAATAATATGTATTGTTAATTTTAAGTTAGATTCAATCCATTACATCTGGGTCAGGTAAAGGGGACCAACTAAACATTCATTCTGGAAAAGGTGCAAAAAATAAAAAATATCAAGTATAAAAGTAAATTCAGTTGAAATAGGTATTTTTTCAACTCTTCTCGTGCCAGATAAAGGTTGATTACAGTGTTGACTTTGCAAAAATGTTTCCATGAAATGTACATTTTCATTGGTTGAATAATTTAGTTATCATTTTGTGAAAACCCTTTGAAATTAAAATTAGCATTCACACCTGGTTACAAATTTTTGAAAAACAGCAAAGAAAACACATTTCTAGAATGATGAATTATCTGAGATTTTTACTGAACATAGTCACATAGTTTTTTGTTTGATATGTGTTATTTTTTTGGATGTATTTGTTCACAATATAATTGCTCAAAGTCAAATTGGACCTTCGTGCCCCGCTCTACTCTATACAATACATAAATGGAAAATTCGAATTTACTGCATCTGTATAGATTGATTACAATGGCTGACAATGAATCTTTTGTTAGTTACATCGTTTTACTAATTTTGAAAATGAATAGAGTTTTTTTATTTTAATTTACAGATCCTGCTGTTTTAGTATTTAAAATTATGAACAATATAAAAATATCCATGAATATGACTTTTAATGTCCGACAATCATCATAACTACAATCCTCGGTCTATAGTGACTTCTCCCTAACACATTGTATTACGCCCCAAACACATTTAATCTTCAATATCCGCCAGTTCTAATAAATATTTTATGCCTCGAATTCAGAACGCTGTTGTCATGTCACGCTTATATATTTATCACAATCTCGTGTGAAAATTTGTCATCCGCATCAAATGTTCATATCATCGGTCTGTGGTGTAAACGGCCGAGGGCGCTTCCCAACGCATTCGCGGCGTTCTTATCCATCCAACGGTAAAAATAAGTTTTCCCAAAGTTTTCGCGGGAAAAGTTTATGAAAGTTATGTCGTGCTAGCACACGAAGGGGTACATCAATCGGCTCGACCCGGTTAGTTAAAGAACACCGCACGGTTGTTATGTCAAGACACAAGGAAAAAAACTTTAGTAGCAACAAGTTAATAAAAACAACTTGCTGAATCCTCTTGCATTTCCCGCCCGAAGCCAATAGAGCTGTTATTTTTAAAGCAAAAACATATGGGAGTTCATTTATTGTTCGAAGTTTTGGAGTTAAACGCCGTCGTGGGCTGGGCAAGAAAATCGGATCGTGGACAGAAGAGACATTTTTTCAATATATATTTTTTAAGCATAAATAAATTGGTAGTAAATTATCTAGTATGTTTAGCCAAAGTAGCTTTGTTTTTTTTTGCTTTTTCAAAAAAGGGCGTATGAAAAAGGTCCAATTTGAATTTAAGCAAATATACAGCGAAAGCCAAACTTTTTACATCAAAACAAATAACACATATCAAACAAACAATTGTATGACTATTATCAGTAAAATTCTCAGCTATTTATACACCATTTTATATAAATATAGACTATAAATGTATAAACTTATCTAGAATTCTTTATACAGGCTCCCCTGCCTGACTGAGATATGGAAATATATATAAAGCTAAATAAATAATATACATTGGTTGTAGAAATATGTTTTTGCCATTTTTCACACGATTCTTTTACCCCATGGGCATGGTAAAGTTTAAAGAGGTTTCATATAATAATAACTTTATTATTCAATCAATGCGAAGCGGTTTGGTAATCAAATAGAACAAAAAAAATTAAAAATCATAATCAAAATATGTATTTTTAAACCTTATATACAAAACATTTTATCAATTTTTATTTCTTTATAAATCTGGCTTTGGTAGTCATTTTTGTTTAATTTATTGTAATCAGACTCGTTGTTTTTTGGAATTCAGTAATTACAAATGAGATAAATGCAACTTGAAATACACATTTTATAAGCACATTATTTTTTATAAAGATCGCACTAGATACAACTTTTATATGATGGAACTTTTTCAAAGTCAGAAGGATTTATCGTCATAGTTGGAATAACTATAAATTTAATTTATCCCATATAAAATTGCTTTTCTTAACTTTTTTAACAATTTTATTTATTATTTTCTTATTACATCTACATCTCGTAGGTGGTTCTGTTACCCTAATTGCATATGTGAGCGTGAGTATTTTAGAGATTATATATAAAAAACGGTTGAATTTGATAAAAAAATAATAATACATCTTATAAAATAATTCAATAACGTATAGTCAAAAACTATATTTGGATATGATAAATTAAACAGAAATACTAAAAATGAAGAAAAATACTTTTGTTAAACGTTTGACAATATAGCTCTTTATCTCCTGATTGTGATATCGCCTGATGGATTGGATTACACATAATTTTTTCTCTACTTTAAAATAGTATCTCTAACTTAATTTTCTCTACTTTAAAAAATCCACATTTTACTTGTTTTTTGAGATAATGATGACGGACATTAAAGTTCTACTCTACCCTATAGCAAATATAAAAAAATATCTTAATTTGAATATCCAAAAAATTACAAAAAATAGTAATATAGTATCAATTCAAAATCTATAATTATCTAATAAACTTGCTAGATAGTGTATAATAATATTATTGCTATGCATATAAATTTTATATTACATGAATATATTCTAGTTAAGTGTTGGAATATTCTCTATGCAAAAGCGTGACGTATATTCTATACCAAATTGCTCTCCATTATCATACAAAGGAGCTTCATACGGCATGAAAAACAATGAAATTTCCAAACCGTTTCATATAATCATCGAGGATCTTGTTACTGGCCCGATCCGGCACAAAGAAGGATTTCAATTCGAGTTTTCACGGCGAATGATCTCCCTAATACTTTCTTACTCTTTATCCCTTTCTTATGTTCTACGTGGAAAATATTCCTAACCTTTTGTTGAATGATGAACTTTGAGTAACTTTGAGAGAATAGCTTAGATTCTTTCCATTATTATCAAGATGTACGTCCATGTATTTATATATGTTTACAACTTGCTTAAATGCAAACATAAATATAGGGAATATGTTTCGTAACAATTATTATTAACTTTATTTGTGCACAAATTATGTTTTTTTTAACTTCCCGTGGGGTAAGTTATAGTAATCGCTAAACGTTAATATTGAGAGCTAAAACTTTCAGAAAACTGTTTTTTATCTATTTGGAACCATTTTAGCCCCTGGGAGCAAAGAAATTCGAAAATGACCATTTTAAGGACCACCCTAATATATATATATATATATATATATATATATATATATATATATATGTATGTGTGTATGTATCAGAGGTGCTCGTCGTGGTATTTTTTTACTCATTGAAGTATTTTTACGCTTATTGTAGTATTTTTACACTCGTCGTAGTATTTTCACGCTTATTGTAGTATTTCTACACTCATTGTAGTATTTTTATGCTCGTCGTAGTATTTTTACACTCATTGTAGTATTTTTACGCTTATTATAGTATTCTTACACTCATTGTAGTATTTTTACGCTTATTGTAGTATTTTTACACTCATTGTAGTATTTCTACACTCATTGTAGTATTTTTACACTCATTGTAGTATTTCTACACTCATTGTAGTATTTTTACACTCATTGTAGTATTTCTACACTCATTGTAGTATTTTTACGCTCATTGTAGTATTTTTATGCTCGTCGTAGTATTTTTACGCTCGTCGTAGTATTTTTACACTCATTGAAGTATTTTTACGCTTATTGTAGTATCTTTACACTCATTGTTGTATTTCTACACTCATTGTAGTATTTCTACGCTCGTCGTAGTATTTTTACGCTCGTCGTAATATTTTTACGCTCGTTGTAGTATTTTTACACTCATTGTAGTATTTTTACGCTTATTGTAGTATTTTTACGCTCGTCGTAGTATTTTTATACTCATTGTAGTATTTTACGCTTATTGCAGTGTTTTTACGCTTATTGTAGTATTTTACACTCATTGTAGTATTTCTACACTCATTGTAGTATTTTTCCGCTCGTCGTAGTATTTTTACGCTCGTCGGAGTATTTTTACGCTCATTGTAGTATTTTTACGCTTATTGTAGTATTTTTACACTCATTGTAGTATTTCTACACTCATTGAAGTATTTTACGCTTGTCGTAGTATTTTTACGCTCGTCGTAGTATTTTTACAATCATTGTAGTATTTTTACGCTTATTGTAGTATTTTTACGCTTATTTTAGTACTTTTACTCATAGTAGGATTTCTACACTCATTGTAGTATTTCTACACTCATTGTAGTATTTTTACGCTTGTCGTAGTATTTTTACGCTCGTCGTAGTATTTTTACAATCATTGTAGTATTTTTACGCTTATTGTAGTATTTTACGCTTATTTTAGTACTTTTACTCATTGTAGTATTTCTACACTCATTGTAGTATTTTTACACTCATTGTAGTATTTCTACACCCATTGAAGTATTTTTACGCTTGACGTAGTATTTTCACGCTCGTCGTAGTATTTTTACAATCATTGTAGTATTTTTACGCTTATTGTAGTATTTTACGCTTATTTAGTACTTTTACTCATTGTAGTATTTCTACACTCATTGTAGTATTTTTACACTCATTGTAGTATTTCTACACTCATTGAAGTATTTTTACGCTTGTCGTAGGATTTTTACGCTCGTCGTAGTATTTTTACAATCATTGTAGTATTTTTACGCTCGTCGTAGTATTTTTACAATCATTGTAGTATTTTTACGCTTATTGTAGTATTTTTACGCTTATTTTAGTACTTTTACTCATTGTAGTATTTCTACACTCATTGTAGTATTTCTACACTCATTGTAGTATTTTTACGCTTATTATAGTATTTTTACGCTCATTGTAGTATTTCTACACACATTGTAGTATTTCTACACTCATAGTATTTTTACACTCATTGTAGTATTTCTACACTCATTGTAGTATTTTTACACTCGTCGTAGTATTTTCACGTATGCTTATTGTAGTATTTTTACGCTCGTTCGGTTAATCTCTTCACAAACTGACATCGTGCAGAAGCGATGTGCATTTCCGCTTGAATTCAAAAACATGTTTCCACTTGAAAATACTTCATTTTGGGCACTGCGGTGTGCAATGGCATAGGGAAATATTTCAATATATTCTTTCCTAAATCAATTTGGTGTTTAACTCAGCTCACAGACCTGCTCTAGGGCAGTACACTTATTTAATATGGATTACAATTTACAATATAAAGGGCGATCTTGATTTACATAATTTTTAAATTTTTGTTTTTACCTACTTTAAATACTATGATAGTGGAATTTTTAAATAAGCACAATATAAACGCAAAAAATTAAATGAAAAAAACAGGATATAATTAAAGTTAACGATAATTTTTCTTACTTCTTCAGTTTATTCTATTTCGGCGCACATTCAGCTGTAATCCAAACAGTATTTAAATCGAAAAAAACGTGTCAGCAAAAAGTCCCATTAAACTGGAAACAGAAACATTTACATAAAACGCAGCGCTATAAAATTTCCACGTAGAATTGCATGGCCGGCAAATGAGGCGAAACAACAGCGATATTAATGCGCCGTCACAACAAAAGAAGTGCGCGGGCTGCGATACTTTTTGCAGGTTATTGTTGAGATTAATTAGAAATACGCGATGCACTTTTTGGTTTGAAAATATCATAGTAGTTAGAAATTAAAATAATCGCAATTGTGAATCCAGAATTGTTTCTAAAATTTTGATTTTTTAAAAGAAACGCCGTCTACAGATATATTATTGAAGGGCGCTGAGTCAACGCAATATTGGAAACTTGTTCGAACCAAGATACGTCATCTTTTATCATTCTGAGATAGAATCGAAATAACAATCGTTATTAGAATCGAAATGATGAAAGATGAAGTATCTTGGTTGGAACAAGATTCCATGAATTCAAACTTGTGCGCATTTACGCATTAATGGAAACTTTTCGAACCAAGATACTTTATCTTTCATCATTTGGATTCTAACAACGATTGTTATTTCGATTCTTCCCTATGCATCTTAATTTTTTTTTACTGTGGTAAAAGATTATTGTTGAGATTGGTTAGAAATATGTGATGCAATATTTAGATGGATCACACGATTTAGTTGAAAATTCAAATAATCACAAATGTGAATCCAGAACTGTTTCTAATATCAGTAGCTAGTAATTACATTTATCATTCGGTATTTGCAAAATCTTTTTAAAGATTGTCTAAAATCATCTATCATTCATATATCAAGTATAGTCTTATATCTTGTTTCCTTGAATGATTTTTTTCGCAATAGTTTCCGCAATGATTGATAAGATTGATTAAAAATATGCGATCCACTTTCTAGTAGAAAACAGCACAGTAGCAGAAATTATTATAAACGTGATAATAATAGTTATAATCATAATAGCGAATGTCAATCTAGAACTATTTCTAATATCATTAGCAATGACATTTATCATCTGGATCTAGCAAAAGTTCCTTAAACATTGTTTCCAAGCTTTATTCTTCACCTTTGTTGAAATTAATTCGAAGTACGTGATGCACTTTTTTGTTAAAATTATGGCGGTTGCTAAAAATTAAAACATGTGAAATATTTTCTTAAACATTATCGATTTGTCATCACATTTGAAGGGTTACATTTTGATGGCTTGAAGCTTTTTTTCACGAAGATAAAAGGATAGTTTTTGCAGATTATTGTAGAAATTCATTAGAAATACACAAATAATAAAATATACAAATAAAATAATAAAATTCACAAATGGTGAAAAATTGGCAGAATATTTTTATTATTTGGCGAAACTCATCATTGTATTTCAAAATTGAATCATTGAAGCATTTTGCTGAATGTTTAGAATATCCTACTGCAATTGATGATTTTTTGTTTACTATTTTCTAAAATAATTATAATATAAGATTTTAATGTATAATGTATAAAAACAAAGTACAATGTTTTAATCAATCTTGATCTAATAAATGATAGCTTTTTACAAAATTCGTATAAATATTTTTTCTATTTGAAGTTTATAATGAATGACCCAACAAAACAATTTATTTTGAAAATATTCATTAGTAAAGAATTATATCTCAATAGAAACATCAGACTGGCGCCTTTGCTAAATGGAAATCACAGAATATTGCGTACCCTCCCGTTAATGTAAAGATTGTATTTTTCCTTATATCACTGCGAGGCGCAGAAAAGCTCTATGATATATGATGTTTGTACAGACAGAATATTTACGCCCATTTAAAGCTGGTTACTTCTGCACATAAAACATGAGAAATATCATCTTATACAATTTTGATAAGTGAAGAAATAAACGCTTATCACATTAAGCAGATTTCAAAGGGACGTCATTTATTTAAATAATTGTAATTTCTATTTATTTTTGTATTTATTTTGTAAGTAATTAATTAAGTGAACCCTGATCAAGAATTACGACAATTTAGTTAGAAACAATTATTTATTACTGTTGACTTTTTCTCAATTGTGTATTATATACGAAAACATCTTTAAACCTATATAAAAATTAATTCTATTATAATTGATTGGCCAGAAAAGAAGATCAATGGTGAAAACAAATTATGTTCCGATAATAATACGAAACAAATAATTGCCTTGAATTTTTACGGCGTCGTTATTTTGGCGTTAATTTCACGAATTACGAGGGAAGCGCAAAGAATAAAGCGGCATTACTGTATTCAGAGCAGTAATTGGAAAAGTTTATATACAAGATAATGTCTGTGGTATATTGTAGTTTGTTATTGCGATATGGAAAAATCCCTAATATAAAGAGATTGATTTAATAGATGCATCTCACATTTCACATCAAATCCATTCCAACTTTTTGTAAGACAATGTATATCTATCTTTTCGTTTTTATCATGTTATCTACTTATAAATTTGAAAAAATTATAATAGCTGTGGCTAAGAAAAGGATGACAATCATGTAGTATATTTTTGCGACTATACACTTAGAGATCATTTACAAATGATTTCACTTTTTGTATAAGATTTCCTAGTAAATAATCCATAACCTCCGGTGGAGATGAAATTCATTTCAATTGTAGTGCGTAACGCCTGTCTGTTTGTTGATCGTTTGGAAGTAAAAAAGCTGCGTATATTTTACTGAAAAAGTGCGCTTTTATGCAGATTTTTCTATTGAATGACGGAGGACTACGAAATGTTATTCTGAAAAAATATGTATGTCAAAAATATGATTTGACGAGGAATATGACTTTTTCGCGAACAAATTTCACTACGTACATGTCATGTTTGATAGGAATATGGAATTCACAAAAAACATTAGATTTTTGTCAAATAGAGCTTTTATATGAAATTGGAATAACAATGATTTCTTATTAGTTACAACTTTTTAATATTTTTATATAATCATATTCAATGTATATACTATTTTACAATATAACATTTATTTTTGTAGGTCATTTTGAATTTCACTTAATTAATTCACTTCTATAAGTTTCATACAATCAACAGCGAACGGATTACCACTGGGTGACCTTTGACTTTTTCCCTATTATAACTACAGATTGTAATTTTTAAAATAAAGTATATTAAAAAAAAAAAAGTATATATTGTTTGAACTTTTACTTAACAAATATGTTGATTGAAAATTGATTACATATATAGAAACAAAGTTTTAAATGGTAATTGTATTACTATATTAAAATTTGATTATTAATAAGGATATTATATATAAACTATCTTTTTAAAACGTTCAAAACTAGTTGTAAGTCGCATTATGCTATAAGAAAGGTGCTTACCTTTCCGAATTCGTAATTAATTGACATAATCAATAAGAGTGTAGACTAACTGACTTTTAAAATTGTGATGAATTTTTGGTTATAATTTGACGCCTCTTATAATTCCAAATAAATACATTTTCATAATTGAATTTAGAGACGTTTGTTAAGATCTACATCATTTTTTATCATCATGTAAAGTTTCAACGAAATCATATAAAAAAATATTATAAAGAAATGACCCAGGTTTCCCAAATTTTCGAAATTGGTTTAGAATTTTTTGCAAAACTTAGATTGAACAAATCGTACTTCTCTGTATAATGAAAATGACTTGGCACATATCTCACAAAAATTAACTTACAAAAAAATAAGTGAGTTCTTATCAAGACCTACATAAACCACTTATTAAATTAAGTGAGTTCTTATCGAGTTTCATTAAATGGAGTTTCAGTTTTTGAAAACTCGGACAAAACATTGTACTTTTTCATAAATTAAAAAGAAAAACAACTTGACCGATCATGTTCAATAGTAATCAACGTGATTCTTTATCGAGTTTTATCGAAAAGAACATCAATTTTTGAAATGTGGTGTAGCTATTTTTGAAAAAATGTCGACGAAAATACAAGTTTTGGCCTTAAATATACACAAATTTTTCGAATTCCATGTCCAATATTGAAACTCCAACTAAAACATTACATTAACAAATCGGATTTCCCGTCGAAAATATATTACTTTTGCTTTGGGAAGTTAATAAATGTGTTTGTTCAAATTAGTTAGAGCAGGGCGCATTCTAACCTTTTATTCTTCGTGACGACGAATTTCTTGGCGACCCCATTTATGATTGCGAGTTTCTTGACTACCCCATATAAAAAAAAATATTTTAAATGATTTATTTTTTATATGGTAACAATATGAAGACAATATGCATATACATATGCATATGAAAATATACCTTTTTCAAGAATTGAGAACATAAAGAAATATTGACATTGAAATCACCCGTGACCCCAGAATTTTTTTACGACGCATAGTTCAAGAAGCCCTGGATAAGAGTTTTAGACAATGGAATGGATTGAATTGGTAAATTGTACTACTACAGTAAATGAATATTGCTGAAAGAAAGTTCTTATAAAATGCTTAAATAAAAAGCACAAACATTTCTTAGCATACTTTTTTATAATATTTTTATTCGAAGTTTAAAGTTATTCAGAAGGTTCATTATGTAAATTGAGAAAATTTTACTAAAACACCACTTTACATCCAGGAATGTTATAAAACATCCTGGCCGGCGCAATCTTCATTTACTTATTTTCTATGAAATTCGCGTTCTCCGTGTTTACTAACGGCATTCACAATAGGATTGTAATTTTGTTTCATATGTCCCGACGTGGAAACGAGCAGAGCAGAGCGAGGGATCAACACAATTAAGTTTCCGGTCGGCTCGGCATTTCAGTTTTTCATTATGATTTCCGCCCGTAATGATGCCGCAATGTAAACGAATTCCATCATAGAAAGAACGCTGAACCTGGCCGGGCCGTTACTCGCGATCGTATTAACACGCCCTGAAAAAGAATAGCGAAAATTGAACAGAATCAAGCACAAATGAATTCTACAATTTAAGTATGATGAAAAATATTCATTAATAATATGGAAATGGTCTGTTCTCATTGAAATGGGTGTTTGGAGTACAAGACCATATCATACTTTGGCTTACTTATTAATTAACATTATTTATGCTCGTGTTTTTATATTTTCATTATAGCAAGGTAATTTATATATTTTTAAAAGTGTATCCTTATGCAATTTATTTGACTTTATATAATTCAAATATTTGTGGCGAGCATAGTTCACATAGTAGAGTGGTAGAGTGTTCGAATCACACGACAATTCCTTTGAATCGTCAATTTGTTTTAAAACTATCTAATATTCGTATTTATTGATATTAGTTAGAAAGCCTATATACACTAACCTATTGCTGGTGAATTTCACATATTTATATTTAGATTTTTTTAATTCTGAGACGTATTACCATGGAAAACATTGAGAGTATCCTAATTGTGGGATAAAATAGAAATGTTATGTTACGGGTCTATAAACGTATGAGTCGATATACAGGAGCTCTCAAAAATATGTTAGATATGTCTTTTCTGGTTGATCGAGAGGTTTGCACATAGAACGTAACCTCCAAAATGCACAGTAGTCATAATATTAACTTTAGCTAGACTTCACGTATAGGTCATCAAAGTGTCAGCAGAAAATTTTACTTATGACAGAATTGTTTTTTGACATTTATGGCTTTTGAAGAAGTAGATTTAGAGTAAAACGTCTAGTCAGACAGTAAAGATATAGTTTTTTCACAGTTTCTGAGTAAAAACTCATACGATTGTAGACTCTTAGATTAAAAAGAATAATAACATTTCTATCATTTTCTTAAGAAAATAACTTCTCTATTTTATTTTGGGAATTAACCTTGTATTGGGGTAAAATACTTCAATCGTGTTCCTATCGTTAAATTGATACGTATGATTACTTATATATAAAGTATAACAAGTTTAAAAACAATATTTCTGGCAGTTAACAAAACAGAGATACTTTGAAATGTTCACCTTGTTATTTATTACTTGATGATATGCTTTCGAAGATTTCACTTATATATAAATAATATATGTTTATGTTTATTATATAACACTCATATATGAGTTATATGTTCTTATGTTTTTATATATATATATATATATATATATTTATGTAAATTTTATATACAAATAAGAGTATTATTTGTTTCAATAATTAACCATCAATAATACCAAAAAATTTAATCTGCAAAAACAAACACCTGAAAATCCAGATTTTACCAGCCTAATTATAATTGTTTTTACATTACTCTTCATCTATGTATAATTACGTAAACAGAACTCTACAAAAATATTTTCCAATATTTTCATAGGATTATCTTTCGAGAGTTCTTTATCATCGAATTGTTACAGTACCTCATTATATCAGCATGAATATCAAAAACAAGATAAAAACCTAACTTTTAAAACAAAGAAAACAAAATGAAAAGCTATGACATGAAAGCAGTAAAGCAAAAGGCAAACCTTGGGAACGGCAGAGTACAACATCAGGTCCAATTAGTCGCCGCCAGGCACACGTCATGACTCCTGAAGTTTAGCGTTTCGTGAATCCTCTTTGAAGGTTTTCGATACGAAATTCCGCGCGCGCTTTGCTTTACATGGCATCATGAAATGGGAAAGAATATTAATGAATCACACTTCATCCACATTCTGAACCTTTTTTGACATAATATTTGCACACATAACATATGAAAATATGATAAAATTGGAATAACATTGAGAAGCAAAAAAATACAAAAGTACTTTATTCCAAATTTAAATTATATACATAGGTACGTTTTTGATTTTAACGCCAATAATGAACTTTGTTTTATGATAATACTTACATGATACGTATGAAATTGCAACAAGGTTTTTTATCCATTGTTAAAATAATCTAATAATCGAAGAAATGATTCTTGACTATGGGCTGAAAATAATTAGTATGATTTTGTTAAAAGCAATAAAACTTTTTATGGCTTCATATTTGTTTTGTATATTAATATAAGGTTGATATTGATTTCATATTATATCTTCACACTATTAAATAGCTTAGTACAAACATCTGACTTTTCCTGATTAGATACGTTTATTAATATATGTAAAATAAAAATGTTTTTTTTCCTTTTTTAAAGGGGTGGCTTTAGATCATCACTTGGGACGACTGAGTGCTAGCGGTTCCCGTTTAAACGCCACGTCATCCCCGTCCCGCTACACCAGTGACGGTGCGACCCAATTTAGTCTCGAAAGCATGGGCGGCGCAAGCACTGTTCCAAGGGTTGTCAAGTCCGTCAGTAAGCAGAGCTTATTAGGTAATTTTCTAAGCTTATTCTAATTATTTTAGATATTTATGGTGTAACATGACTCTTAGAAATTGAATTAATTTATAAAATTGATATATTTGTTGCTTATGGTAAAAATAGTTTAATCATTTCAAATTCATAATAGTAAAAAAAATCATATTCTATTCTATAACATATTTTAAAAAACGCAATTAATAATGAAAATTGTGGAACAACTTTTAAATGAAATAAATCACACATCTCAACATATATAAATACGGTGGAGACGCCATGTACATTTTAACATTATAAATGTAAAGATTGTCAATTCTTTTGTCTTTTGTGTTTGTGTTTTTATCAAGAACAATATTCAATATCAAATAACTATCAAATCTATATGTGTTATAGAATTATACATGCATTTATGCTCTTCATAACATTCGTTAGTTTAATTAAAAATCAAATCATAGCCGATTCGTTTTCATTGTTCTGAAAAAGGATGCTCGTCAAAGATAAAATATATGTTTAATCAAATTCAATTTTCGTTTATATTGTAGCCATGCGTTTTATTTTTTTCAATAATTTCCTGATATTTATTCCATTTCAGTAGACGTTCAATCATTAGCTGCTCAATATTTATTGATTGATGCATGAATGGCTTTGTCAATTTTAAATCAGTTTTATTTTAATATATATGTATGTATCCAAATCAATGACGACGGGTTTTGTTTATTTTAGAACGATATCAATAATAATTTGATATTGCTTTTTCAACGGATATTTATATGATTTGTTTAAAAAAATTGTATGTACATTTTTATATTCATATACGCAATACCTG
>NW_020539494.1:22562-52064 GCF_003426905.1 Ctenocephalides felis
CCTTTCTTATGTTCTACGTGGAAAATATTCCTAACCTTTTGTTGAATGATGAACTTTGAGTAACTTTGAGAGAATAGCTTAGATTCTTTCCATTATTATCAAGATGTACGTCCATGTATTTATATATGTTTTACAACTTGCTTAATGCAAACATAAATATAGGGAATATGTTTCGTAACAATATTATAACTTTATTTGTGCACAAATTATGTTTTTTTAACTTTCCGGGGGGTAAGTATAGTAATCGCTAAACGTTAATATTGAGAGCTAAAACTTTCAGAAAACTGTTTTTTATCTATTTGGAACCATTTTAGCCCCTGGAGCAAAGAAATTCGAAAATGACCATTTTAAGGACCACCCTAATATATTATTATATATATATATAGATATATATCTATATATAATATATTTTATGTGTGTATGTATCAGAGGTGCTCGTCGTGGTATTTTTTACTCATTGAAGTATTTTACGCTTATTGTAGTATTTTTACACTCGTCGTAGTATTTTTCACGCTTATTGTAGTATTTCTCTACACTCATTGTAGTATTTTTATGCTCGTCGTAGTATTTTTACACTATTGTAGTATTTTACGCTTATTATAGTATTCTTACACTCATTGTAGTATTTTTACGCTTATTGTAGTATTTTTTACACTCATTGTAGTATTTCTACACTCATTGTATAGATTTTTACAATCATTGTAGTATTTCTACACTCATTGTAGTATTTTTACACTCCTATTGTAGTATTTCTACTCCTCATTGTAGTATTTTTACGCTCATTGTAGTATTTATGCTCGTCGTAGTATTTTTACGCTCGTCGTAGTATTTTATACACTCATTGAAGTATTTTTACGCTTATTGTAGTATCTTTACACTCATTGTTGTATTTTCTACACTCATTGTAGTATTTCTACGCTCGTCGTCGTAGTATTTTTACGCTCGTCGTAATATTTTTACGCTCGTTGTAGTATTTTTTACACTCATTGTAGTATTTTTACGCTTATTGTAGTATTTTTACGCTCGTCGTAGTATTTTTATACTCATTGTAGTATTTTTACGCTTATTGCAGTGTTTTTACGCTTATTGTAGTATTTTACACTCATTGTAGTATTTCTACACTCATTGTAGTATTTTTCCGCTCGTCGTAGTATTTTTACGCTCGTCGGAGTATTTTTACGCTCATTGTAGTATTTTTACGCTTATTGTAGTATTTTTACACTCATTGTAGTATTTCTACACTCATTGAAGTATTTTTACGCTTGTCGTAGTATTTTTACGCTCGTCGTAGTATTTTTACAATCATTGTAGTATTTTTACGCTTATTGTAGTATTTTTACGCTTATTTTAGTACTTTTACTCATAGTAGGATTTCTTAACTCATGTAGTATTTCTACACTCATTGTAGTATTTTTACGCTTGTCGTAGTATTTTTACGCTCGTCGTAGTATTTTTACAATCATTGTAGTATTTTTACGCTTATTGTAGTATTTTTACGCTTATTTTAGTACTTTTACTCATTGTAGTATTTCTACACTCATTGTAGTATTTTTACACTCATTGTAGTATTTCTACACCCATTGAAGTATTTTTACGCTTGACGTAGTATTTTCACGCTCGTCGTAGTATTTTTACAATCATTGTAGTATTTTTACGCTTATTGTAGTATTTTTACGCTTATTTTAGTACTTTTACTCATTGTAGTATTTCTACACTCATTGTAGTATTTTTACACTCATTGTAGTATTTTCTACACTCATTGAAGTATTTTTACGCTTGTCGTAGGATTTTTACGCTCTCGTAGTATTTTTACAATCATTGTAGTATTTTTACGCTCGTCGTAGTATTTTAACATCATTGTAGTATTTTTAACGCTATTGTAGTATTTTTACGCTTATTGTAGTACTACTTTACTCATTGTAGTATTTCTACACTCATTGTAGTATTTCTACACTCATTGTAGTATTTTTACGCTTATTATAGTATTTTTACGCTCATTGTAGTATTTCTACACACATTGTAGTATTTCTACACTCATAGTATTTTTACACACTCATTGTAGTATTTTTCTACACTCATTGTAGTATTTTTACACTCGTCGTAGTATTTTCACGTATGCTTATTGTAGTATTTTTACGCTCGTTCGGTTAATCTCTTCACAACTGACATCGTGCAGAAGCGATGTGCATTTCCGCTTGAATTCAAAAACATGTTTCCACTTGAAAATACTTCATTTTGGGCACTGCGGTGTGCAATGTCATAGGGAAATATTTCAATATATTCTTCCTAAATCATTTGGTGTTTAACTCAGCTCACAGACCTGCTCTAGGGCAGTACACTTATTAATATGGATTACAATTTACAATATAAAGGGCGATCTTGATTTACATAATTTTTAAATTTTTGTTTTTACCTACTTTAAATACTATGATAGTGGAATTTTTAAATAAGCACAATATAAACGCAAAAAATTAAATGAAAAAACAGGATATAATTAAAGTTAACGATAATTTTTCTTACTTCTTCAGTTTATTCTATTTCGGCGCACATTCAGCTGTAATCCAAACAGTATTTAAATCGAAAAAACGTGTCAGCAAAAAGTCCCATTAAACTGGAAACAGAAACATTTACATAAAACGCAGCGCTATAAAATTTCCACGTAGAATTGCATGGCCGGCAAATGAGGCGAAACAACAGCGATATTAATGCGCCGTCACAACAAAAGAAGTGCGCGCTGCGATACTTTTTGCAGGTTATTGTTGAGATTAATTAGAAGTACGCGATGCACTTTTTGGTTTGAAAATATCATAGTAGTTAGAAATTAAAATAATCGCAATTGTGAATCCAGAATTGTTTCTAATTTTGATTTTTTAAAAAAAAACGGCCTCTACAGATATATTATTGAAGGGCGCTGAGTCAACGCAATATTGGAAACTTGTTCGAACCAAGATACGTCATCTTTATCATTCTGAGATATAATCGAAATAACAATCGTTGTTAGAATCGAAATGATGAAAGATGAAGTATCTTGGTTGGAACAAGATTCCATGAATTCAAACTGTGCGCATTTACGCATTAATGGAAACTTTTTCGAACCAAGATACTTTATCTTTCATCATTTGGATTCTAACAACGATTGTTATTTCGATTCTTCCTATGCATCTTAATTTTTTTTTACTGTGGTAAAATTATTGTTGAGATTGGTTAGAAATTGTGATGCAATATTTAGATGGATCACACGATTTAGTTGAAAATTCAAATAATCACAAATGTGAATCCAGAACTGTTTCTAATATCAGTAGCTAGTAATTACATTTATCATTCGGTATTTGCAAAATCTTTTTAAAGATTGTCTAAATCATCTATCATTCATATATCAAGTATAGTCTTATATCTTGTTTCCTTGAATGATTTTTTTCGCAATAGTTTCCGCAATGATTGATAAGATTGATTAAAAATATGCGATCCACTTTCTAGTAGAAAACAGCACAGTAGCAGAAATTATTATAAACGTGATAATAATAGTTATAATCATAATAGCGAATGTCAATCTAGAACTATTTCTAATATCATTAGCAATGACATTTATCATCTGGATCTAGCAAAAGTTCCTTAAACATTGTTTCCAAGCTTATTCTTCACACCTTTGTTGAAATTAATTCGAAGTACGTGATGCACTTTTTTGTTAAAATTATGGCGGTTGCTAAAAATTAAAACATGTGAAATATTTTCTTAAACATTATCGATTTGTCATCACATTTGAAGGGTTACATTTTGATGGCTTGAAGCTTTTTTTCACGAAGATAAAAGGATAGTTTTTGCAGATTATTGTAGAAATTCATTAGAAATACACAAATAATAAATATACAAATAAAATAATAAATTCACAAATGGTGAAAAATTGGCAGATATTTTTATTATTTGGCGAAACTCATCATTGTATTTCAAAATTGAATCATTGAAGCATTTTGCTGAATGTTTAGAATATCCTACTGCAATTGATGATTTTTTGTTTACTATTTTCTAAATAATTATAATATAAGATTTTAATGTATAATGTATAAAAACAAAGTACAATGTTTCAATCAATCTTGATCTAATAAATGATAGCTTTTTACAAAATTCGTATAAATATTTTTTCTATTTGAAGTTTTATAATGAATGACCCAACAAAACAATTTATTTGAAAATATTCATTAGTAAAGAATTATATCTCAATAGAAACATCAGACTGGCGCCTTTGCTAAATGGAAATCACAGAATATTGCGTACCCTCCCGTTAATGTAAAGATTGTATTTTTCCTTATATCACTGCGAGGCGCAGAAAAGCTCTATGATATATGTTTTTGTACAGACAGAATATTTACGCCCATTTTAAGCTGGTTACTTCTGCACATAAAACATGAGAAATATCATCTTATACAATTTTGATAAGTGAAAGAAATAAACGCTTATCACATTAAGCAGATTTCAAAGGGACGTCATTTATTTTAAATAATTGTAATTTCTATTTATTTTTGTATTTAATTTTGTAAGTAATTAATTAAGTGAACCCTGATCAAGAATTACGACAATTTTAGTTAGAAACAATTATTTATTTACTGTTGACTTTTTCTCAATTGTGTATTATATACGAAAACATCTTTAAAACTATATAAAAATTAATTCTATTATAATTGATTGGCCCAGAAAAGAAGATCAATGGTGAAAACAAATTATGTTCCGATAATAATACGAACAATAATTGCCTTGAATTTTTACGGCGTCGTATTTTGGCGTTAATTTCACGAATTACGAGGGAAGCGCAAAGAATAAAGCGGCATTACTGTATTCAGAGCAGTAATTGGAAAAGTTTATATACAAGATAATGTCTGTAGGTATATTGAGTCTGTGTATATTGTAGTGTTATTGCGATATGGAAAAATCCCTAATATAATAAGAGATTGATTTAATAGATGCATCTCACATTTCACATCAATCCATTCCAACTTTTTGTAAGACAATGTATCTATCTTTTCGTTTTTATCATGTTATCTACTTATAAATTTGAAAAATTATAATAGCTGTGGCTAAGAAAGGATGACAATCATGTAGTATATTTTTGCGACTATACACTTAGAGATCATTTACAAATGATTTCACTTTTTGTATAAGATTTCCTAGTAAATAATCCATAACCTCCGGTGGAGATGAAATTCATTTCAATTGTAGTGCGTAACGCCTGTCTGTTTGTTGATCGTTTGGAAGTAAAAAAGCTGCGTATATTTTACTGAAAAAGTGCGCTTTTATGCAGATTTTTCTATTGAATGACGGAGGACTACGAAATGTTATTCTGAAAAAATATGTATGTCAAAATATGATTTGACGAGGGAATATGACTTTTTCGCGAACAAATTTCACTACGTACATGTCATGTTTGATAGGATATGGAATTCACAAAAAACATTAGATTTTTGTCAAATAGAGCTTTTATATGAATTGGAATAACAATGATTTCTTATTAGTTACAACTTTTTAATATTTTATATAATCATATTCAATGTATATACTATTTTACAATATTACATTTATTTTTGTAGGTTATTTAATTTTCACTTAATTAATTCACTTCTATAAGTTTATACAACCAACAGCGAAACGGATTACCGCTGGGTGACCTTTGACTTTCTTCCCTATTATAACTACAGATTGTAATTTTCAAAATTAATGTGTATATTGGAAAAAAAAAAAAGTATATATTGATTGAACTTTTTTACTTAACGAATATGTTGATTGAAAATGGATTTACATATAGAAACAAGTTTAAATGGTATTTGTATTACTATATTAAAATTTGATTATTAATGAAGGTATATAAACTATCTATGTTTTAAAACGTTCAAAACTAGTTGTGAGTCGCATTATGCTATAAGAAAGGTTGCTTTACCTTTCCGATATTCGTAATTAATTGACATAATCAATAAGAGTGTAGAATAACTGACTTTTTAAAATTGTGATGAATTTTTGGTTATAATTGACGCCTCTTATAATTCAAATAAATACATTTTCATAATTGAATTTAGAGACGTTTGTTAAGATCTACATCATTTTTTTTCATCATGTAAAATTTCAAACGAAATCATATAAAAAAATATTATAAAGAAATGACCCAGGTTTCCCAAATTTTCGAAATTGGTTTAGAATTTTTTGCAAAAACTTAGATGAAACAAATCGTACTTCTCTGTAATAATGAAATGACTTGGCAATATCTCACAAAAATTAACTTACTAAAAAATAGTGAGTTCTTATCAAGACCTACATAAAACACTTATTAAAATTAAGTGAGTTCTTATCGAGTTTCATTAAATGGAGTTTCAGTTTTTGAAAACTCGGACAAAACTATTTGTACTTTTTCATAAATTATAAAGAAACAACTTGACCGATCATTGTTCAATAGTAATCAACGTGATTCTTTATCGAGTTTTATCGAAAAGAACATCAATTTTTGAAATTGGTGTAGCTATTTTTGGAAAAATGTCGACGAAAATACAAGTTTTGGCTTAAATATACACAAATTTTTCGAATTCCATGTCAAAATATGAAACTCCAACTAAACATTACATTAACAAATCGGATTTCCCGTCGAAAATATATACTTTTGCTTTGGGAAGTTAATATGTGTGGTTCAAATTAGTTTAGAGCAGGGCTTCTTAACCTTTATTCTTCGTGCGACGAATTTCTTGGCGACCCCATTTATGATTGCGAGTTTCTTGACTACCCCATATTAAAAAAATATTTTAAATGATTTATTTTTATATGGTAACAATATGAAGACAATATGCATATACATCTGCATATGAAATATACCTTTTTTTCAAGAATTGAGAACATAAAGAAATATTTGACATTGAATCACCCGTGACCCCAGAATTTTTTTACGACGCATTTCAAGAAGCCCTGGATAAGAGTTTTTAGACAATGGAATGGTAGTTGAATTGGTAATTGTACTACTACAGTAAATGAATTTGCTGAAAGAAAGTTCTTATAAAATGCTTAAATAAAAAGCACAAACATTTCTTAGCATACTTTTTTTATAATATTTTTATTCGAAGTTTAAAGTTATTCAGAAGGTTCATTATGTAATTGAGAAAATTTTTTACTAAACACACACTTTACATCCAGGAATGTTATAAAACATCCTGGCCGGCGCAATCTTCATTTACTTATTTTCTATGAAATTCGCGTTCTCCGTGTTACTAACGGCATTCACAATAGGATTGTAATTTTGTTTCATATGTCCCGACGTGGAAACGGCAGAGCGAGGGATCAACACAATTAAGTTTCCGGTCGGCTCGGCATTTCAGTTTTTCATTATGATTTCCGCCCGTAATGATGCCGCAATGTAAACGAATTCCATCATAGAAAGAACGCTGAACCTGGCCGGGCCGTTACTCGCGATCGTATTAACACGCCCTGAAAAAGAATAGCGAAAATTAAACAGAATCAAGCACAAATGAATTCTACAATTTAAGTATGATGAAAAATATTCATTAATAATATGGAAATGGTCTGTTCTCATTGAAATGGGTGTTTGGAGTACAAGACCATATCATACTTTGGCTTACTTATTAATTAACATTATTTATGCTCGTGTTTTTATATTTTCATTATAGCAAGGTAATTTATATATTTTTAAAAGTGTATCCTTATGCAATTTATTTGACTTTATATAATTCAAATATTTGTGGCGAGCATAGTTCACCAGTAGAGTGGTAGAGTGTTCGAATCACACGACAATTCTTTGAATCGTCAATGTTTTAAAACTATCTAATATTCGTATTTTTATTGATATTAGTTAGAAAGCCTATATACACTAACCTATTGCTGGTGAATTTCACATATTTATATTTAGATTTTTTTAATTCTGAGACGTATTACCATGGAAAACATTGAGAGTATCCTAATTGTGGGATAAAATAGAAATGTTATGTTACGGGTCTATAAACGTATGAGTCGATATACAGGAGCTCTCAAAAATATGTTAGATATGTCTTTTCTGGTTGATCGAGAGGTTTGCACATAGAACGTAACCTCCAAAATGCACAGTAGTCATAATATTAACTTTAGCTAGACTTCACGTATAGGTCATCAAAGTGTCAGCAGAAAATTTTACTTATGACAGAATTGTTTTTTTGACATTTATGGCTTTTGAAGAAGTAGATTTAGAGTAAAACGTCTAGTCAGACAGTAAAGATATAGTTTTTTTTTCACAGTTTCTGAGTAAAAACTCATACGATTGTAGACTCTTAGATTAAAAGAATAATAACATTTCTATCATTTTCTTAAGAAAATAACTTCTCTATTTTATTTGGGAATTAACCTTGTATTGGGGTAAAATACTTCAATCGTGTTCCTATCGTTAAATTGATACGTATGATTACTTATATATAAAGTATAACAAGTTTAAAACAATATTTCTGGCAGTTAACAAAACAGAGATACTTTGAAATGTTCACCTTGTTATTTATTACTTACTTGATGATATGCTTTCGAAGATTTCACTTATATATAAATAATATATGTTTATGTTTATTATATAACACTCATATATGAGTTATATGTTCTTATGTTTTTATATATATATATATATATATATATATATATATATATATATATTTATGTAAATTTTATATACAAATAAGAGTATTATTTGTTTCAATAATTAACCATCAATAATACCAAAAAATTTAATCTGCAAAAACAAACACCTGAAAATCCAGATTTTACCAAGCCTAATTATAATTGTTTTTACATTACTCTTCATCTATGTATAATTACGTAAACAGAACTCTACAAAAATATTTTCCAATATTTTCATAGGATTATCTTTCGAGAGTTCTTTATCATCGAATTGTTACAGTACCTCATTATATCAGCATGAATATCAAAAACAAGATAAAAACCTAACTTTTAAAACAAAGAAAACAAAATGAAAAGCTATGACATGAAAGCAGTAAAGCAAAAGGCAAACCTTGGGAACGGCAGAGTACAACATCAGGTCCAATTAGTCGCCGCCAGGCACACGTCATGACTCCTGAAGTTTAGCGTTTCGTGAATCCTCTTTGAAGGTTTTCGATACGAAATTCCGCGCGCGCTTTGCTTTACATGGCATCATGAAATGGGAAAGAATTATTAATGAATCACACTTCATCCACATTCTGAACCTTTTTTGACATAATATTTGCACACATAACATATGAAAATATGATAAAATTGGAATAACATCTTGAGAAGCAAAAAATATACAAAAGTACTTTATTCCAAATTTAATTATATACATAGGTACGTTTTTTGATTTTAACGCCAATAATGAACTTTGTTTTATGATAATACTTACATGATACGTATTGAAATTGCAACAAGGTTTTTTATCCATTGTTAAAATAATCTAATAATCGAAGAAATGATTCTTTGACTATGGGCTGAAAATAATTAGTATGATTTTGTTAAAAGCAATAAAACTTTTTATGGCTTCATATTTGTTTTGTATATTAATATAAGGTTGATATTGATTTCATATTATATCTTCACACTATTAAATAGCTTAGTACAAACATCTGACTTTTCCTGATTAGATACGTTTATTAATATATGTAAAATAAAAATGTTTTTTTTCCTTTTTTTAAAGGGGTGGCTTTAGATCATCACTTGGGACGACTGAGTGCTAGCGGTTCCCGTTTAAACGCCACGTCATCCCCGTCCCGCTACACCAGTGACGGTGCGACCCAATTTAGTCTCGAAAGCATGGGCGGCGCAAGCACTGTTCCAAGGGTTGTCAAGTCCGTCAGTAAGCAGAGCTTATTAGGTAATTTTCTAAGCTTATTCTAATTATTTTAGATATTTATGGTGTAACATGACTCTTAGAAATTGAATTAATTTATAAAATTGATATATTTGTTGCTTATGGTAAAAATAGTTTAATCATTTCAAATTCATAATAGTAAAAAAAATCATATTCTATTCTATAACATATTTAAAAAACGCAATTAATAATGAAAATTGTGGAACAACTTTTAAATGAAATAAATCACACATCTCAACATATACTATAAATACGGTGGAGACGCCATGTACATTTTAACATTATAAATGTAAAGATTGTCAATTCTTTTGTCTTTTGTGTTTTGTGTTTTTATCAAGAACAATATTCAATATCAAATAACTATCAAATCTATATGTGTTATAGAATTATACATGCATTTATGCTCTTCATAACATTCGTTAGTTTAATTAAAAATCAAATCATAGCCGATTCGTTTTCATTGTTCTGAAAAAGGATGCTCGTCAAAGATAAAATATATGTTTAATCAAATTCAATTTTCGTTTTATATTGTAGCCATGCGTTTTATTTTTTTCAATAATTTCCTGATATTTATTCCATTTCAGTAGACGTTCAATCATTAGCTGCTCAATATTTATTGATTGATGCATGAATGGCTTTGTCAATTTTAAATCAGTTTTATTTTAATATATATGTATGTATCCAAATCAATGACGACGGGTTTTGTTTATTTTAGAACGATATCAATAATAATTTGATATTGCTTTTTTCAACGGATATTTTATATGATTTGTTTAAAAAAATTGTATGTACATTTTTTATATTCATATACGCAATACCTGGTTCTTACCGTCTTAACAGTTTTATTTTCGTGAGAAAATCCGATTTGATAATTTTATGCTTATTTGACTACTCAAGTAATTCTGAATCAAAATTGGGCAAAATGTATGAGAGTATATATGTGTTTATACGCGGTAAATATGACCTTTCGTTATTAAAAAATGCAATTTTTCATAGTGGTCGAGTTTATGTACTTACACCTAGTATATTTATGCCGATTTTTTCACGGATTTACGACAATAATTTAATCCATTATAAAGTAATAATATTCTGCATATTTTTTCAACAACTATCGGTTTACAGTATTGTCTCTCTGCGTCACCATAAGATAAATATTTTACAATAGAGTTATTTGCCTAATGAGATGCCATGATATTTTCAAGTATTTTTCCTTTTTTCAAAGCGGCAAACAAGCTTTTCTATTAAGATCAGACACGCGAGATTGATGAAAGAAAGAATGCGCATTCAGTACACAAAGTAACAAAGCTCCTGATGCTTTGGATAATCAGAATAATGCTATGCAAATTAATCATAGTTTCTAACGTAAAATATTTTAGCTGGAATATCATTTGCACTTCCTTGTACTACAGATACAAATAGCGCTTTCATGATTGCCGCATCAAAGGATTGAATATGAATAGTTTTGGTTAATCAAATTCATTTATACGAAAATTTCTAGATTTCATAATTGAGTTATTATAATTAAAATTATCACAAATGTAGATTTGTTCTGAATTAAATTAAGTAGGAATACTAATAATTTTCAAATTAGCATATTATTTAAATTGTGTTATATGTCATTTGTATTAAAATTGTAAATACTATATTTATCAGAAATATTTGTTTATTATATTAAAATTATATATTCATAAATAGTACTTATACATATATACATATATATATATATATATATATATATGTATATGTATATATATACATAATTTAATATTTAAAAGTTAGATTTCAATCAAATCATTTTTCTTTTCCGCATACATTTTTTTAAATTGTTTAAATTAACTATTTTTTAAAGTTCATGTTACAAGAGAACGATGTTCAGACTCACAACTAAATATTTCAATTAAAAATTAAAAAAAAAATTAATTAAAATTAAAGTAAAGACAAAACATTAGTATTTTCAAAACACTAGCTTATGAACACTAGTACTTTTTAATATTATAATAAAGATTGGTCAATAATTTTCGATATAATACGAGTACTAAACCTTCAATTACATTATTTCTTTTACGTAGAATATATTATCCTGAAAAAGAAGTTTATGTTTATGCCAAAAAATCCAACTTTCTAACTTTCCAACTAATTTCATGTTTTCTCAAAGATTAAAGTCTTTCTGAATCGTTTAACGTCGACAATTGCTCGAAAACGGCTGAACCGATTTCAAAAAAATTTAAAAGCTATTTGATGAAACTCTATAAGTACTTGATTTGATTAGTTAAACGTTATAATAGGTAAATCGCCTAAGTTGTAACCAAAAATCCTAAAATTGTTTGACTGTGTGCAACTAATGTTTTACAAATTTAAAAACATTAGATGGAAATCGTATAACTCTACATTATAATAAAAGGTGCAGAGTGTTAACAATCAATCTTGAACATAATAGGCTTACGGAAAGTGTTTTTATTAATTAATTCATTTATTTATTTTATTACATAGTTTACAAAATAGTTCCAAGAGGTCTTAAAAATACAATTATAATAAGATACAATATAACATAGTCTAATACATAATATAACAATCTCATAAAATAATATAGAATAAAATAAAATACTAAAACATATTTGAACAGATATATAAAGATTGAGTTGAGCATATGGCGATTATTCGATTTAGTGAAGTATTGTGAGTATCAATATTTTTATTAATCGAGAGGACTAATGTCCTCTATATTAGTATAATAGACAAATTTAAAAGAGCATTAGATTTAGGAATAGGATAATTAGAATATATTTGTTTCGAGAAGATAATCTGGGAACGTTAAATGTTAAGAATTTAAGGACAGTATTTTATTGTTACAAAGTTCATATAGGAACAAAATATCATCAATAAAATGATGTGTGGCAAAATTATATAATAATATCAAAGTTCGGAATGATCAGAGTCAAAATTTTAAAACTGTGTCGTGACAATTTAAAACGTTGCTAATTTTTAATTATTTTAGTCCATTATAAACGTACATCAGGAAGTTTTGGCAACTTTTCTAAACGCAAAATACCACTGACACCTAGTAAAATAAAAAAATTATTAGATGAATTACTTACAATAAGTGATCATAATTGTGATGTAATGTATACCTATATTCATAGAATCATTCGAAGCATTACTTATCTGCGAAATTCTGCAGCAGCAACAACTCACCCCAAGAGACTTGGAAAATGTGTAAACCAGATTTAAATGTGTCCGTTTATAAATCAAATTTAATATCCTGCGGTCCGTATTACGATGGCACAATGGCACTCTCCGGTTAAAACCGCACATGATCGCGGCGACACATGCTCGGGTATTACATTTCTCACTCTGCGATAAAGCATTGTTCGTTTTCGATTGTTTTTTTTTTTCGTTATTTGTAAAATCCGACAAAAAATTGTACAATGGGATAACATTTTTATATCTTCGTATGCAGATGTCATAGGAATTATGAATTTGGAATGGAATACGTTATGGTCAGAATTGATAATGAAAAGTTAACATGTGTAAAGTAATATGTAATTCAGTTATTAGTTTGAACTTTTTTGTGTGAATAATTAGGAGCATTGAAGATTTTAATTAATAATTTGATTTTAATTTTGTTATAACGGTATTCGAATTACTCGAATTGCAATAATTTTACTTACTGTCTCGACTATGGTATTTTGAATTGATTATTGTGGTAAATTCATTTTGAAAAATAATATTCAATTCAAATGAAATATTTGATAAAAAAAAATTAATTATAAAATTAACAGGTTTTATTAATTTTTTTTTTCATTTGTTTAGATATTTCAGGCATTTTTTTTAGATTATAGAGGGCAGAAAACTTAGTATATATAATTAAAATCAACTTTGAAAATAGGAGTAATTATAATATCATAATTTATTATATTATATAATACATAGTATTTTTATCACTATGCTCAAAAACATGATTCTACATTTTGGAAATATGGAATGTCCCCTTCTTCAGAAACTATGAAAGTGAAAAAAATCTAAATTAGATATTAAATAAATATCAAATTGCACATTCATGAAAAATTATAATTAAAACTAGGTCTAGTTATAGATGTGTGAGTGTAAGTGTACATTTGTGACTAAGTATGGATACTATCGATCTATAGAATATGAATATTTTTTAGTAGAAATTTTTGTTTTTTCCGGTTTTTGACATAGAATTCTATATACTGAATGCAAATATACTGTACAATGATATTTAAAATTACCTATTCATAGCACATATATATGGTGTCCCAGACCTTGACGTCAAGCTGAAAAGGGTGATAGAATTGAACTTAACTGCCCTGAGAAATATTATCTCACGTTTATGAATTTTTAAGTGCAACCTAGAGCTTTGATAAAGTTATGACCATATTTGCGTTATAATGGTTAACTATAATGATAATAAAATGCACTAAAGCAAATATCATATCATTTTTAGGTTTTTATTTTCTTACTAAAATTTTTTCAATAATAAAAATATCGAGTATTTTACCATTTTACAATCCTGATTGAATACGCCAAATTCTGATAAAACTTGCCAAACACACCTTAGTACATTTTTTTAAAGGAGTGTCTCTCAAAGATTTTATTTCACAGTTCAACAAAAAACCTTATGTCTGGAAACTCATGGCAATTGTGTATATATTTTTCACTATGTTTCAAGAAATATTATTTACGATTACAAAATTAATAAATTTAAACTGCTATAACTGAAAAATGGTCATAATTACATCAAAGCTCTTGGTTGAACGTAAAAAGCTTATATTTTTTTTAGGACGGTTAAGGCGAATATTATCATCCAGTTGTAACTTGACGTCGAGGTCTGGGACACCCTGTATATATATATTTATATATACACACACACACATATATATACATATATATATATATATATATATATATATATATATATAGTGGTTAGATATTAAATAAGAAATATACACAAACAGCACATTTTTTGCATTAATTTATTAAAAATGTTAATTTTACAAACGTTTCGAGACTAGGTTTATTTCATCATCAGTGTATTAGAATTTAAAATCTACAATATAAATATAGTGATATAGATTCACACATACACATACCACATAACACATAGTGATACACAATCATATTTTAGATTTTAAATTATAATACACAAATGATGAGACAAACCTATTCTCGAAACGTTTGTAAAATTAATAATATTTAATATTTTAGTGAAAAAAAAAGTGATGTTTGTTTATATTTCCGAATTAATATTATATATGGAAATAACATGAAAAAAAATTGTAAATTTAAAAAAAAAAAATTAGGTATAACTTAGCGACAAATGTATTAAAAGTGAAAATTCGTGTCATTTTTTATTGAAAATTCGACGCTCGGCAAAATTTTTAAAATTTTTTTCATGCTATTTCCATACAAAGCTTTGATTGAATTGCCCTCTATCTAAAAGACAATATTAAGAGCTAAAACTTTCATAGAATTGTTTTTTTATCAATTGGGAACCATTTGAGCTCTTGGGAGCAAGGAAATTCGAAAATGTCCATATTAAGGACCACCCTAATTATATATATATATATATATATATATATATATATATATATATATAAGTATGTATATAATGAAACTAATAATTGTTTCCTTAGTATTGGCAATTTTGTACCGAGTAAGGGCAGTTCAATAATACGTTCAAAAAGATGTTTCACATAAATGGCATCATCGCTTAGAGTTCCTAGAACGTGGAAGTCTCGGAAGCGCCCACTTGAATCGGAGCCGCCGCATTCCCGTCCGGGCTCCCTGTTGTATACAAGAACGAGCTACCGTTCATTGTTCACGGTAATCCGAGCCTCGTGGAGACTCTACAGACCGGTCTAATTGGGTCGCGGACGCTCCAAAGCGTTATAATTGCTGCCTTCCCCCCAGCAATGACAATCCCATACACAATAGTCTGAGAGCTCCACGATATTCGAGAACGATATTCGTATTGAAATTTGATGAATCATAATAACATGCTTTTTCGTTTTGCTTGATTGGTTATTTGTTGTTTATACTTCCGTGGTACCTCTAAAAGTCTTGGAAGGAAAAGTAAAGTTATATAAAATCTTAATATAAAACCTATATATATTTCATATTCATTAATACTCTTATAATTTTTAACATTTCAACACTTTTGCCATCAAAAACTTGGACACGTATCACACGTTCATTCTAAGAGGTTCCTACAAAAAACTTCATAAGAAAATAATATTTGGGCTGAAACAATTTTTTTAACAAGAATATGTATTTTTGCTCATTCACTGTTAAGGATGGGGTTGGTTAGACCCTTTCGGAATAGCTTATTGTATTTGATTTAATAGCTATTCCGAAGATTTTGTACAATTGAACATATTAAGGAATAAAACTCGATGTTCTCTGGTTGGAAGGAGAGGAGAATTCTCAGATCGATGTAGGAATTGGATGCTGAGGAAGGAATTAACTCCTAGAGCACAAATAAGGAACACTGGCTGCGATTAATAATGTATTTATTTACTGAAATAACATTTACACTCGGAAATATACCACAAAATATACCACAAAAACTAATACGGAAAACACAAGTAAAACGTCGTACGTGACAAGCGAGACATCGAGAGCTCATAAGCGCTCATGATTAGCGTTTATATGCAAAATCTTTTTTTTCGGGATTGCCAGAGACTAATATTGTCTGATTCTGACAAATGTAGTTTGCTCCCGCCATCTAACGTTGTTCCGGCACGAACATTAACTTTTTGCATCTTTTTAAATAACTAAAAACATATTTGTGAAAAACTGATCTACAAACCTTCATAAGGAGGACTTAGTTACGGTTGTCCCAGGGAACGGTAGTGACAGTAACCAAAACAGTTACACTGATTTTGACATAAGGTCCAGAGGGAGAAATATGTAGTATGTTTGTTTAAACATGTTACCATTATTGAATTCTGTCTGATCCTTACATTAACATGATCTGCAGAACACATTGCTTTCAAAAAGTAAAAAAAAAATCTTTGTTAAATTTTTTTTTAATAATAACTGTTTCTTGTATACCGATATATCACTTTGTCGTTTTATTTAGCTTTAAGTTGACTATTAGTAGTTAATTACTAGCAATTCGTTTCTTCGTTCATAATTTAGCTCAATTATAACAATGATTTGTTTTCAAAATTGTGCGTTGGGTACGGTTGTGACATATGGAAGTGGGTCTTATGGGGTGAAAATTAAAGATTAAATCTTAACTAACTATAATTATCTTAACTAAAACAAATTTCTAAAGAGAAAGGAGAAGGAATGTCCTATACAAGAAAAAAGATTTCACAAAGATTTTCAAGCTTTTTTTTAGGTGTGTATTAAAATTAAATTTTATTAATTTATTATTATTTTTTTGCATATTAATAAATTAAATGTTACTACGTTCCTACCAGATCTCTCACGATATAATAATTATATGATTCGCTTTCAAATTGAACCATTCCTGTTTATTAATTAAGAATTTTCAAGAAGCATGAATAGCGTTGCATGTTTTCGTAATTCTAGTAGGATACGAAATAATGCTTTCCAAGTTCGGGTATATAATTAAATATTTTGTTTTATTTTTTTAATTCATTTCTCTTGAATAGGAAGTATTATTAAACAAAAATTGTTACTGAAATGCTGACTATTGTCGGATTAAACGAACGAAAATTTTGCAAACAGATTGAGTAAAAATAAATGTGCATCGACATATCGAGAAATTGATATTGAATAATTTTTTATAATAAAATATTATATACATTTTAATAAATATTCATTGCATTTTCTTATGCTCATATCGTTATATAAATGTTTAATTATCATATTGTATAATAACTGGTAACAATATGGTATTCTAATAATTTTATTGAATATCTTCATTAGTTACAATACAATGATCAGCACCAAATGCATTTTTATCTACATATAACATACATAATATTTCTTACTATATATTATTCATACATAAATAAGACCTTCGACAAGTAATTATCATCTTTTTTTATGAGTTTTGCAAATTTTGTACAAGAAAGTTTTTTGTAATATGACTACAAATACAAAATCCAAAACCTCAAAAGATACTGCTATTATCAAATTTCCTTCCCACTTCAATCTCAATACCGTTAATAAAAAGTCAGTAGTAAATTATTTATTTTTATCAAGTTTGTAAACTGTAGTGCAAGCACTTATTATTAAATACATCTGAAAATGCAATTACTCTATGTAAGAAATTAATTTTAGATCTTTATGAATGGGTTTCCATGATTCCTTAAGAATTTTCATTGAATCAATCGTCTTTTTAAAGTTGCACGATATAAATGAACACAGTACCTACTGTAATTGGATAAAACGCGAATCACGCAACTGCTTTGTTCAAATTAAATTATTATATCAAACCTAACGTTATATCTACGTCCAAAATTCCAACATATTTTCCTCTCGGTGGGTACTTTATTTCTTCTATTATACTTATGTCTAATTGCGTTATAAGTTTGTATTTATCTTTAGTTCTTGCTTTTCAAACAAGTTATAAGTTTCTTGAGAAATGTTATTTGAAGAAATTATGGTGGAATTAATTAGTATCATTAACTTTTGAAGTAATAAATAAATTGCAGACATAATACAAAAGAGATGTATTCAAATTGCAGCACAAGAAGAAATGAGAATTATTCAATTATTGAATTTGCATCCTATTGCATTATAGTCATAAATGATAATTAATAAAAATATAGAATATTGAGGGTATAATAGGGTTTTTTGATATATTAATAAAACAAATTGTGAACTAATAATAAGTTAAATTTGATTTTTACATTATCCGCAGTAGTATTAGTCTTTTGTGCATAAAATAAAATGAATGTCTTGCTGAATAAAAATTGTAAAATGAGGACAGAATTGTAACTAAAAGATTATATTCATAGATAAATATATAAAAGATCATATTACATTTACGGATTCGTGCCTTTGCTTTATATTTATGACACTTGAAATTATTAGTTTTATGCATTTAATAATTTCTGCATACATTTATTGTCAAGATATAACTGAGTTTTTATAATGCATTCTTTGCTTGCTTTTCATGAAAATTTTTAACTATTATGTTTTTACAACTATTTTTGAGTTTTTCTAATATATAATAAAATTATATATTAGATTTTGTATTGTTAGTTAGTTAATACAATTATATATATGAAAATGTATACACTTGCCATCGAATACTAAATACTTATTCTAAAAATTAAGTTTTGTCTTGAAAAACAAACTTTTATGTTAACTTTCAGATAAACACACACACACACACACGTATATAACTTCGCAAACGTTTTTTAAAAAAAAAATTCTAGGAAATTTCTAGTATAGAAACTAATTATAAATGAAGGTGTTGGGAATCACTAATAAACAAGGTTTTAAGATTAATTTTCAATTTCGACGTAAACATTTTTTGTATAAAAAGTTCAAAAGAAAACAAAGAAACTAAGAACTAAGTAAAAATATTTCCAAAAGTTGTATCATTCATTAATTCACTAATAATTATTTTCTAAAAATAGGTTTAGAACATACTTTATCATTTATTCATTTTTTCTTAGGATTAATTTCAGCACAAGAAAGCAAGCAAATCATTAAACTAACTTTTGAATAAGTTTCAATTTAAATTTGCATCTAAATAATTAAATCATAAGTAACTTATATTCATTAATTATGTGATGAAAATATGCAGCAATGAAACGCTGATATTTTTATGGTATCGAGCCAATAATTTATGACAAAACATTACTTTAATGTAGAAACTGATAAAAATCAGTTATAAATTAATCAAAATCAATATTATATTATTATGGATTATAATATGTTCAATTGTATTTTTTTCCCTTATTTTTTTTATTTTGAATTTTTATTTTACTAATATAGAACTAACTTGATTTTTAGTACTTGTAACGTATGTTACTATTAGTAACTTATGTTACAAGTACTAATAATCAGGTTAGTTTTATATTAGTAAAATAAAAATTCAAAATGAAAAAAATGAAGGAAAAAATACAATTAGATATAATATTATAATTCATAGTAATATGATTATATTATTTTCCAAACTATACACTTGTTCATAACGTAATATAGTTGAAAAAAAATAAACTATTTATTAAATAATAATTTCAACTGAAAAAAATGAAGATTTTTCAAATTGAAAAGCAAAGATTATTTTAGAAGTTTTATTATATTAAATATTTATACATTTGACATCAGTGTACTTTACATTTTTTTAATCATATTTATATATTAATTAAATATAATTATCAAAATAATTAAATTTTAATAATTATTAAAATTATAGCTAAGTTGCAACTATTTTCCACACCACCCAGGAGGTATAGTTGCCAGGCGCGTTTTTTTTAATGTGGTGTCGCCGTACAAATTGTGTACAGCCCTAGTCCACTTACAAAATAACTTAAATTAATTAACTAAGCTAATTTACTAAGCCTAACTTAAATAATACGAATACAACATGAAAAATACCCCACGAGATGAATAAATGTATATGAAGATCTTCTTTAGAAAAAAAAAACCGTTGACGATGCAAGAACCTGTTAGAAATTAAAGGTAAAATTGTAATGTACTATGGTAATTTTGTAATTAAGAGAAAAAAAGGAAAAAAAGTATTTACATGATGTACCCCCCTAAGATCCACCATGTAAATACTTTAACTTCATAGGTTCCCAGCCCTATGAAGCTTATAGTGAAGTGCATTTATAAAATTCATGAATTTGTATTTTGAGTATTGGTATATGAATTAATATTAAATAATTTAAAAAAAAAAACGCGAAATCTATGCGAACTGGAAGGTCCTTGCCGTCTTCCCCACCCATTTATAAAATAAAAATTGTAAACTACCAGCCTAATGTATTCTAGCCTAATTTTATTTTAATAATATATCCATGTGTACGTCCTCCAATTTTGTATGCAATTTCCTGGTTGGTTCTGATCTTGTATGTATCTTCATCTCGTATGGATCTTTATTTTGATGTTTCACTGTATGGATCTTGATCTTGATGTTTCGCTGTATGGATCTTGATCTTGATGTTTCGCTGTATGGATCTTGATGTTTCACTGTATGGATCTTGATCTTGATCTATATCTTGATGTTGAATTGTAAATATCAAGATTGCACTATATATATCATAATAAATCACTGTACACAACACTGTCTGGCACTGTATAAAACACGATTTCGCACAAGATATATCTTATTTATAATATTTATATAAATCCGTCCACGAATCAAATATAAAAAAGAAATAACGTAAATGGGGCCCCGATGAAATAATATAGAAAATGATCGCAAAAAAAATATCTTATGATCTATCTTAGCAAGTAAGTTAGATATCTTAATGTAACAAAATAATATAGAAAATGATCGCAAAAAAACTAATATCTTATGGTCTATCTTAGCAACTAAGATACTTATCTTAATATAACGTTCACCTGGTCGTAAAATGGTCCATCCTACTTAGTAAAGTGATGTATCTTAGTTACTTATCTGAATATACAACCGTTCTTCTGGTCGTGTGCGCTCCTGGTTGCACAAAGGTTGATCCAAAGTGGCCCATCCTACTCTTGTACACTGGTAACCACTAACGTCCTGGTAAACATTCTTCCGTTTTAGTCATGGTGTTTTAGGATCTATTCCTCTAGTATCTTCTGTGTTCAACCTAAAATTAAAATTTCATTTAATTCTATCCAGATTAAAAAGATTTGTACATAGCTCAGAGTTTCGTACCATCCCACGAACATTGTCAAGTTCAACTTCTTATGAATTCAGCATTCCTCCACCAGGAGACTCATTGTGCGACCAGTAAAAGTAAAGTTAATTCAAGAAATTGTGTTCACTACATTACGGCACGAAAAGTAATCAAATTAACTTTTTTTTTAAAAAAAAGTAACTGAATATTAAAAATCTATAAAAAAGTTACTTCTTTCCATGGGCCACTTAGAAAAACAATGAAAAATTAAATTTAATAATAATTATAAAAATAATGGCACAAATAATATTAATTATTAAATTAAGTGCATGGGGTTACGGTGCTTCTGGGAAAACAACGCAGGGGTCCATACACACAGAGATATAAAACAAAAATTAATCAATTAATAAATTAAATTTAAATGTGAAACCCGACTACTTGGACCTGCCGTGGGGGGTAGGCGGCAGGAACGTAGCTTCAAACGTGCAATTTTCATCATAATACGTTCGTTCGTTTTTTGAAAATTAAAAAAAAAGTGTGGACCATGTACTCGAAATAACGCAAAATGGTAAATGAAAAATTACTTCTAACACTATATCAAATACACGAAGTTACAATTAATAACAAAAAAAGTTTAATGCACAATAAGCCTCCGACGTTGTTATTCACTGCATATAACACTGTGGCACTGTATAAGATCTGAAAAGAAACAAACTACATTAAAAATTAATTAAAAAACTATATTGAATAATTATAACAAGTCAATTGCAAATAATTCCAACATAAGTTCAGATATAAATTTTAATGTTGTAATAGTTTTCTAATTCTAATCTTATTTTTATTATGATTGACTTTGTAGGTAAATATATTAGCCATTTTCAATTAAAATTATTATTTTGTACAATTATCATGCAAAATTCATAGTTTAATATTATAATATTTAATAAAATTATACGTATACTGCATATGTTCTTACTTCTATTTTTTATTTAATAGTTCAATATTTAAATCAAAATGTATATTCAAATAAACTATTAGTTAAATATATTAGTTAATTAAAAACTTATAATTTAAAAAACACTAAAAAAAATTGTGAAACAAAATATTTCCTTCATCAAAATACCTAAAAATTTGTAAAAGAAAAAAAAAATTTTGTAAAAATATTTAACAATAATAGTGAAAATGATAATGATAGTGTTATTAATGATAATAGTAATAATAATTACAATAATATAAGACACTTAAATTTGTTAAAATATCATAAAATAACCTAAAATTTGTTAAATAATATAATTATATTGTAAAAGTATTATAAAGCTTATTAAAATACTTAATAAATTTTTAAAAATATTTGCAACAAACAAACTAGTTATATTTAAAAATAATTATAATTAACTAAATATAAATAAGTTTATAGTAAATAAATTAAATAATAAATAAATAAGTAATAAAATAGCCAATAATTAATTAAATTATATTAAACCTATAAAATATTGACTTAAGCCTTATTATAATATTATCATACCGATGGCTTGTAAAATTAATAAATGAATAAATAAATAAATACATAAAATTGAATTTTATGTCAAAATTCATTCTTAAATTCTTCAGTTGGAATTATTTATACTTATGTAATATAAAATATATACAATATACATTAAATGCATATGCACATACATATATCTATATATATGTACTTGCACTTTGATTTAATTTATTTTTATTGAATTATAATTAAAGTTTGAAAAACGTTTTTTATTTATATTAATGGATTTACATTAATTTCTATATTTTAATATAATTTTGGCCGAAGAGTTATTTCAAAACCATTACACCAACTCTTCGACAAAAATTACTCTGAAATATAAAAAATAACATAAATCGATTTATATAAATAATGAACAGTTTCCAATTTGTTTTATTTATAATTCACTAAATAAAATTAAATAAATCAAAACACAAGCAAACACTAAAAAAGTTTTAGAATAATATTAATTATTATAAATGACTTACCTTTCACTGTAGTTTCACCACGAAGTCCCAGCACAAAAAGACCTAACAGGGTGTTTGTGCCAGCTTTTATAGGGGCAAAAAGGCGCCAAAACAATATAAATCGTTACCGGTCATATTCGTTTATGCCGTTACCTACATATTCAAATTCAAATCTTATATTTATGTCAAAGATTGTTATCTATGATAAAATAATTTATCTTTGGTTGTTATCTTATCAATAAATAGTTTTGGGTATTAAGCAATTGATAGCGCTAGTGTTGGCAAAATTACAGACAACCTGTCATTGTTTATTTACATTTGGATTTTTGAAGAAAATAAACAAATAAATACAGTCCTAAAAGGTTTTGAATATCTTTTGGATATATTGTAGTGATTATATGGCTACATACACCAAAATTTAATTAAGTCATAATTTAGTACATTAATAAAAGTTGAACCACTGGGTTTTCCTTTTGAAATCCTATGTTATTTGTCAAATTAATAACTCAATGACTTTCTAAGTAGACAGAATGTAATTTATATAAAAAACTAGTTGGTATTGGTATTTTGCCTTGAGGCAAGTTACATGACCACCCGATATATGTAACTAATCGACTTAATCAATAAAAAATAAATTAAGTTATGAGTGATTAAAAGTATTCCGAGTGGATTTATTACACATAATTGAAAGCAAACGAACACGTTAACTCTGAGTATTTTCTAAAAGCAAATTCACAAAAATCTACTTTTTTATAATTGAACCAGTTCTCGTAGGACTTTATTATGTTCTTTAATATGTAATACGTTTAGTATGTTCATTAAGACCAAGTACTTTATCGTTATACCAAGTAAATCGTCTAATTTTAATTTTAACAAACGTCAAGAAAACCACTCATTTTAACAAACTTTGATGATTTTTTAAAATTGAACTACTTGTCATAAGGCCGTTATATTTCAATAAGTTGTATAAGACCATGATATATATCATCAAAAAAAGTTTCATGAAAATCGGCTCAAATTTTTTTTCAACAACGAATTACAAGTAGGCTTGGTAGATTTTTACCTAAAACTAATCAGTATCATTCCCAACTAACATCTTTCGAACAGTTTTTGATTTTTTAAAATCGGTTTATTAGTTTGAGGTTAAATGTGGACGAAAAATTTAACACTTTTTTTCAAATTACAAAGAAACGGCTGGGCAGATCGTATCACAAAACTGGTAAATGATAGTCCTTATTGAGATACATCAAATGGCTTTTAAATTTCGGAAATCTGTTCAGGCGTTTTTGAGAAAACGTCGATCAAAAGTCTAATTTTGACAAATGCCAAAAAAACGAAACCAATTTTTGCAAACTTTGACGAATTTTTAAAGTTAAACGAGTTGTCGTAGGGCCGTAAATTTTTAGTATGATCTAGAAAACTATAGTATCTATCGTCAAAAAAATAATAATAGAAATTGTCGAAAAAAAATTTTTTAACACTCTATTACAAGAAAACGGCCCGGCCGATCTCTACCAAAAACTAATCAGCACGATTCCCAACCAATATCTTTCGAACGGTTTTTGAATTTTCATAATCGATTCAGAACTGCGGGCTAAAATGTGAACGAAAACTTTTTCACCTTTCTTCGATTTACAAAAAAACGGCTCGGTCGATCGTATCGCGAAATTGACAAACGATAGTCCTCATCGAGATAAATGGCTTTTAAATTTTTGAAATCGTTCCAGCCGTTTTTGAGAAAACGTGGATTTACAGCAAAAAATCTGTTCACATACACACACACACACAGTTTTCCAAATTTGGTCTCATTCGATTCAGAATGGCTTGAAACGTTGAGAAATCATAAAATTAGCGAATCGGATTTTTTGATGAAAACATAAACTTCTCCTTCGGGAAGTTAAAAAAGAGTGGTGTCACTACTTCTCCGTGTTTATAGCTAGATTGAAACTACCAAATCAAGTAGTAAAGATAACAAACGACAAATAGCTCTGATAATTTTGACTTATTTCTGAGTAATTCTTTCTAAAAATCAACGTAATAAAAATAACTGTAATAGAAATTCTTAGCATAAATCGACGTAATTTACAATTATAATCATAATACATATTGACAATAGTAATATAGTGATATCCTGTAACATAATTTACATGTGCTCACATCTTACAAACGACATATTTTATTCAATCTACTTTACTTGAGTCTATACATAATTTGTGTGTGTTACAACTAGCCCCAGGTTTTGGTTTTTGCAAATGGCAGGTGTGATTTTTTTGCAATAAACAAAATAATTGTTTATATATCTTAGCCTCTGGATTCCCAATGAAGGTAGTCACAAGGAATTTCTAATGTGATTTAATATATAACTAGTGGGGTGTATGGCATCGTGCATTAAGGCAAATTGCTGGAACTTCCCGTACCGCAACGAGATGATCGAGGAATATTAAATGTTTTAAAATAGATTATTATAAATATTGTAATATTGTCTAATATTTATAAGAATTATATAAACTGAATTGCAAACTTAAACATATTTGTTTAAAGTACATTAGAACTTTAGTCAGAATTGCGATTAAAATCTGAATTATTTTTGATATACAAAAAAAAACTAGTGGGGTGTATGGCATGGTGCATTAAGGCAAATTGCTGGAACTTCCCGTATCGTAACGAAATGTTCAAGGAATACTGAATGTTTTTAAATAGATTATTATTAATATTGTAACATTGTCTAATATCTATAAGAATTATTTAAACTAAATTGCAAAGTTGAAATTATTTGTTTGAAGTATATTAGAACTATAGTCAGAATTAAAAAAAAATCTGAATTATTTTCGATATACAAAAAAACTAAAAAAAAAATGGTACAATTTTTTTTTTCCAAAATCAATTATTTTGTTAAAACGCTTAGTTCTCTCAAAAACTGCCATTTTTTGCACATTTAGCTCTGTATCTTCGAAATGGCTGGGCCTGCCATTGCCAAAAACTAATAATCCCAATCATTACTAATTGAATGTTTTTTAGATCATTGAAATCGGATGCTACGTTCAGTCAAAAACTCGAATTCTCTTTTCTGCACTCTTTGCTATGTATCTCCGTAACGGCTGGACCTGCCTTTGCCAAAAACTAATCAGCACATCTCCCTATCAATAGGAATCAAATGTTTTTTAAACCATTCAAATAGGTTGATCCGTGCGCCCGAAAACGTGGACGAAAAATAGTATTCATACATACATACACACACACACACACATCCATTTTTTCCTAAGTATGCCAAAATGATCAGAAACCTTCAAAACGTCGAGAAATGTAAAAATTTTCAATTTCGATTTCCGGCCCATTACAATAACACCCTACGGGAAGTTAAAAAACTCAAGTCCATCATATAATATATTTCCATATTTTCAAATTTTCCAGATCTAATGTCTTGCCGCCTGAGCACGCGCCGTGGCACGACAGCTTCGAATAGTCACTGTTCTCAACGTTACTTGTCATCGTCCCGTGACAGTCTTGTCACGTCACCCGGCGGCGGCGGCGGTCACTACACGGCGGTAACTGGTGTCGGCGGCGGCATTCACCATCGGACACCGATTGATGCGACCGCCGAAACCGCCCTTAGCGATCTGGACATCAGCGCGGCGAGGAGGGATGCGAGGACTAGGTGAGATAAGATAAGATGATACAGAATACAGTTATGGAATTTTATGAAAATTTGGTAGAAACAATCATAAATGTGTTAAGTTATGTTTAACTTAACGGATTTATGATTGTTTTTATTTTATGAATCGAATATTTATAGCATTAATTGGTCGATAATTCAAAAATAAAAAGTTCAAATATGTTCAAATTCACTTAGTTTAGAACTGGGTAAAATTCAAATAACAAGTGTAATAAGAGTTGTTATGGTTTCATTTTTTTGCTACAAGGATGAATTTTTAATATAAAATTGTTGAACAAATAATTTCTAGTTTTTGGTTTTGAGAATATCCATATTACCGTTTTCAAAATCAACTGTCTTTCTGAATCAAAGGATTATCAAATTATTGATTCGGAATATATTATATAGTATTATATAGAGTAAGGTTGCTCAAGTCGTACCATTGCCTAAGACGTACACTGGCTATATTTTGTTAAATATTTGGTTGGTACCATTGGATGAAACTATCTGCCTAAGTAAGGTTGCGCGACTTTGTGAAATAGAATTAATTAAAAAGTAAATTTTTGTTATTAATTTTGACTCAGTTGCAAGCTTTTTATGGCAAAAATATGATACTTAAATTTTTGAAAAATGTAAAAGTACCTATTTTAAATATAAAAATTAAAATTTTACTAATTGGTAGTCATAAGGCAACTAAACAAAGATTCAATATAATATTTATTTTTATTTTTTCTCTAAATAATATAACATTATTTTTTATGAGATACGACTTCAATAACCTTATTCGATATTATGTTATAGGTTTAATACTATTTCTGGTAGGCATAATAAATGTTTAGTTATATTATATCAAAAAAAATTATACTTTAAAACAAAATGCATAATCTTCAATACTTATATATTTAGTATGCGCTTTTATAATCATATTAGATTTAACTAGGCCATTGTGAATCACATATAAACAAGGTACAAAATCATTTCCTGATTTTGACGTAAACATTTTTTTTACGTTTTCTTTACGTCTTTTTAAAAAGTTAAAAAGAAAACAAAGAAACAAAGATTAAAGAAACTATTATTCATTAATTCACAAATAATTATTTGTATAAAAATGTCACAAAACACTTAACAATTGAAACTACACCCCATTTGTCAAGTCCAATATAAAATCACGAAAAAATATAAATAACAACCTTAAATTTTTTACACTTGCTAAAAATATGAATTTGTTGATTCTTGTAATTAATCATATACGTTTGTCGGATTTGATATTATAATCAATTACAATATATAGAAAAATTACTCAAAATTTTCAATTAGTCAAGTTATTTTAAAATAAATATATGAATGCATGTTTTGTATGATTTTGTATCACGAGTAATTTAGAGTACTAGATTTTAATACAAAACTAGTGAATGAATCTGTCACGATATACTTGGCAAATAAACTACACACCATTCTCCAAGTCTAATGGAATAAAAAATACAAAAAAATAAAATAACCACCTTAAATTTTTTATCTTTGGTAATTTTTATAAATTTGAAATTTGTCAAATCTAAGAATTGGTATTATGAATTAGTCGATTGGTAAAGAATCTGTAAAAATATAACTGAAAATCTTCAAATAGTCAAATTATCAAAATATATTAAGTTGAACTCGTTAAGAACTGAACGCGTTAAGCAACTTTGAATATTTATGCCTATGGTTTTTAGTTTTTATACTTGAATTATCTTAAACTTTTTACTCTTAATAAAAAATTATTTTTATAAGATTCTATTGCCTGGAGTTTAGAAATGGTACTAACACCCTAAAATTTGTTACTCTTGCCAGTTTTGAAAATTGACTACTGCAAAATTGATATGCGTTAGACGTTTTTATAAGAATATGTAAAATATTACTTAAAATCTTTAAATATTAAAAAAAAAATTAAGTAGAATGCACATTTGTTTATGTATGATTATGTATAGTATCACAATTATGAAAATTATTATCTTACAACAAGATTTAACTTAAAATATATTTATTAATTTGATTGCGCTATTGATCAGACTTTGATTAGTTTAAAATGTTACTGATTCACAATTCGCAATTTAATTAATCGATAACTAAATATTTATAGTCGATGAATGTGGAGTTTAAGTTGGTAAGAGTATGCTTTTCCTCACAATAACCTAATTATACCCAACATAATGTGAAACCGATTATTACCATCCGGTACAAATGATGTTTGTCTATTCCTTATTCAA
>NW_020539494.1:53064-80928 GCF_003426905.1 Ctenocephalides felis
TACTCGTGATACAAAATCATACAAACATGCATTCATATATTTATTTTAAAATACTTGACTAATTGAAAATTTTGAGTAATTTTTTCATATATTGTAATTGATTATAATATCAAATCCGACAAACGTATATGATTAATTACAAGAATCAACAAATTCATATTTTTAGCAAGTGTAAAAAATTTAAGGTTGTTATTTATATTTTTTCGTGATTTTATATTGGACTTGACAAATGGGGTGTAGTTTCAATTGTTAAGTGTTTTGTGACATTTTTACAAATAAGTTTTGTGAATTATGAATAATAGTTTCTTTAATCTTTGTTCTTTGTTTTCTTTTAACTTTTTAAAAAGACGTAAAGAAACGTAAAAAAAATGTTTCCGTCAAAATCAGGAAATGATTTTGTACCTTGTTTATATGTGATCACAATGGCCTAGTTAAATCTAATATGATTATAAAAGCGCATACTAAATATATAAGTATTGAAGATTATGCATTTTGTTTTAAAGTATAATTTTTTTTATATATATACTAAACATTTATTATGCCTACCAAAATAGTATTAAACCTATAACATATATCGAATAAGGTTATTGAAGTCGTTCTCATAAAAAATAATGTTATATTATTTAGAGAAAAAATAAAAATAAATATTATATTGAATCTTTGTTTAGTTGCCTTATGACTACCAATTAGTAAAATTTTAATTTTATATTTAAAATAGGTACTTTTACATTTTCATCAAAAATTAAGTATCATATTTTTGCCATAAAAAGCTTGCAACTGAGTCAAAATTAATAACAAAATTTACTTTTTAATAATTCTATTTCACAAAGTCGCGCAACCTTACTTGGCAGATAGTTTCATCCAATGGTACCAACCCAATATTTAACAAAATATAGCCAGTGTACGTCTTAGGCAATGGTACGACTTGAGCAACCTTACTCTATATAATACTATATAATATATTCCGAATCAATAATTTGATAATCCTTTGATTCAGAAAGACAGTTGATTTTGAAAACGGTAATATGGATATTCTCAAAACCAAAAACTAGAAATTATTTGTTCAACAATTTTATATTAAAATTCATCCTTGTAGCAAAAAATGAAACCATAACAACTCTTATTACACTTGTTATTTGATTTTACCCAGTTCTAAACTAAGTGAATTTGAACATATTTGAACTTTTTATTTTTGAATTATCGACCAATTAATGCTATAAATATTCGATTCATAAAATAAAAACAATCATAAATCCGTTAAGTTAAACATAACTTAACACATTTATGATTGTTTCTACCAAATTTTCATAAAATTCCATAACTGTATTCTGTATCATCTTATCTTATCTCACCTAGTCCTCGCATCCCTCCTCGCCGCGCTGATGTCCAGATCGCTAAGGGCGGTTTCGGCGGTCGCATCAATCGGTGTCCGATGGTGAATGCCGCCGCCGACACCGGTTCCGCCGTGTAGTGACCGCCCGCCGCCGCCGCGGGTGACGTGACAAGACTGTCACGGGACGATGACAAGTAACGTTGAGAACAGTGACTATTCGAAGCTGTCGTGCCACGGCGCGTGCTCAGGCGGCAAGACATTAGATCTGGAAAATTGAAAATATGGAAATATATTATATGATGGACTTGAGTTTTTTAACTTCCCGTAGGGTGTTATTGTAATGGGCCGGAAATCGAAATTGAAAATTTTTACATTTCTCGACGTTTTGAAGGTTTCTGATCATTTTGGCATACTTAGGAAAAAATGGATGTGTGTGTGTGTGTGTATGTATGTATGAATACTATTTTTCGTCCACGTTTTCGGGCGCACGGATCAACCTATTTGAATGGTTTAAAAAACATTTGATTCCTATTGATAGGGAGATGTGCTGATTAGTTTTTGGCAAAGGCAGGTCCAGCCGTTACGGAGATACATAGCAAAGAGTGCAGAAAAGAGAATTCGAGTTTTTGACTGAACGTAGCATCCGATTTCAATGATCTAAAAAACATTCAATTAGTAATGATTGGGATTATTAGTTTTTGGCAATGGCAGCCCAGCCATTTCGAAGATACAGAGCTAAATGTGCAAAAAATGGCAGTTTTTGAGAGAACTAAGCGTTTTAACAAAATAATTGATTTTGGAAAAAAAAATTGTACCATTTTTTTTTTTAGTTTTTTTGTATATCGAAAATAATTCAGATTTTTTTTTAATTCTGACTATAGTTCTAATATACTTCAAACAAATAATTTCAACTTTGCAATTTAGTTTAAATAATTCTTATAGATATTAGACATGTTACAATATTAATAATAATCTATTTAAAAACATTCAGTATTCCTTGAACATTTCGTTACGATACGGGAAGTTCCAGCAATTTGCCTTAATGCACCATGCCATACACCCCACTAGTTTTTTTTTGTATATCAAAAATAATTCAGATTTTAATCGCAATTCTGACTAAAGTTCTAATGTACTTTAAACAAATATGTTTAAGTTTGCAATTCAGTTTATATAATTCTTATAAATATTAGACAATATTACAATATTTATAATAATCTATTTTAAAACATTTAATATTCCTCGATCATCTCGTTGCGGTACGGGAAGTTCCAGCAATTTGCCTTAATGCACGATGCCATACACCCCACTAGTTATATATAAATCACATTAGAAATTCCTTGTGACTACCTTCATTGGGAATCCAGAGGCTAAGATATATAAACAATTATTTTGTTTATTGCAAAAAAATCACACCTGCCATTTGCAAAAACCAAAACCTGGGGCTAGTTGTAACACACACAAATTATGTATAGACTCAAGTAAAGTAGATTGAATAAAATATGTCGTTTGTAAGATGTGAGCACATGTAAATTATGTTACAGGATATCACTATATTACTATTGTCAATATGTATTATGATTATAATTGTAAATTACGTCGATTTATGCTAAGAATTTCTATTACAGTTATTTTTATTACGTTGATTTTTAGAAAGAATTACTCAGAAATAAGTCAAAATTATCAGAGCTATTTGTCGTTTGTTATCTTTACTACTTGATTTGGTAGTTTCAATCTAGCTATAAACACGGAGAAGTAGTGACACCACTCTTTTTTAACTTCCCGAAGGAGAAGTTTATGTTTTCATCAAAAAATCCGATTCGCTAATTTTATGATTTCTCAACGTTTCAAGCCATTCTGAATCGAATGAGACCAAATTTGGAAAACTGTGTGTGTGTGTGTATGTGAACAGATTTTTTGCTGTAAATCCACGTTTTCTCAAAAACGGCTGGAACGATTTCAAAAATTTAAAAGCCATTTATCTCGATGAGGACTATCGTTTGTCAATTTCGCGATACGATCGACCGAGCCGTTTTTTTGTAAATCGAAGAAAGGTGAAAAAGTTTTCGTTCACATTTTAGCCCGCAGTTCTGAATCGATTATGAAATTCAAAAACCGTTCGAAAGATATTGGTTGGGAATCGTGCTGATTAGTTTTTGGTAGAGATCGGCCGGGCCGTTTTCTTGTAATAGAGTGTTAAAAAATTTTTTTTCGACAATTTCTATTATTATTTTTTTGACGATAGATACTATAGTTTTCTAGATCATACTAAAATTTACGGCCCTACGACAACTCGTTTAACTTTAAAAATTCGTCAAAGTTTGCAAAAATTGGTTTCGTTTTTTTGGCATTTGTCAAAATTAGACTTTTGATCGACGTTTTCTCAAAAACGCCTGAACAGATTCCGAAATTTAAAAGCCATTTGATGTATCTCAATAAGGACTATCATTTACCAGTTTTGTGATACGATCTGCCCAGCCGTTTCTTTGTAATTTGAAAAAAAGTGTTAAATTTTTCGTCCACATTTAACCTCAAACTAATAAACCGATTTTAAAAAATCAAAAACTGTTCGAAAGATGTTAGTTGGGAATGATACTGATTAGTTTTAGGTAAAAATCTACCAAGCCTACTTGTAATTCGTTGTTGAAAAAAAATTTGAGCCGATTTTCATGAAACTTTTTTTGATGATATATATCATGGTCTTATACAACTTATTGAAATATAACGGCCTTATGACAAGTAGTTCAATTTTAAAAAATCATCAAAGTTTGTTAAAATGAGTGGTTTTCTTGACGTTTGTTAAAATTAAAATTAGACGATTTACTTGGTATAACGATAAAGTACTTGGTCTTAATGAACATACTAAACGTATTACATATTAAAGAACATAATAAAGTCCTACGAGAACTGGTTCAATTATAAAAAGTAGATTTTTGTGAATTTGCTTTTAGAAAATACTCAGAGTTAACGTGTTCGTTTGCTTTCAATTATGTGTAATAAATCCACTCGGAATACTTTTAATCACTCATAACTTAATTTATTTTTTTATTGATTAAGTCGATTAGTTACATATATCGGGTGGTCATGTAACTTGCCTCAAGGCAAAATACCAATACCAACTAGTTTTTTATATAAATTACATTCTGTCTACTTAGAAAGTCATTGAGTTATTAATTTGACAAATAACATAGGATTTCAAAAGGAAAACCCAGTGGTTCAACTTTTATTAATGTACTAAATTATGACTTAATTAAATTTTGGTGTTTGTAGCCATATAATCACTACAATATATCCAAAAGATATTCAAAACATTTTAGGACTGTATTTATTTGTTTATTTTCTTCAAAAATCCAAATGTAAATAAACAATGACAGGTTGTCTGTAATTTTGCCAACACTAGCGCTATCAATTGCTTAATACCCAAAACTATTTATTGATAAGATAACAACCAAAGATAAATTATTTTATCATAGATAACAATCTTTGACATAAATATAAGATTTGAATTTGAATATGTAGGTAACGGCATAAACGAATATGACCGGTAACGATTTATATTGTTTTGGCGCCTTTTTGCCCCTATAAAAGCTGGCACAAACACCCTGTTAGGTCTTTTTGTGCTGGGACTTCGTGGTGAAACTACAGTGAAAGGTAAGTCATTTATAATAATTAATATTATTCTAAAACTTTTTAGTGTTTGCTTGTGTTTTGATTTATTTAATTTTATTTAGTGAATTATAAATAAAACAAATTGGAAACTGTTCATTATTTATATAAATCGATTTATGTTATTTTTTATTTCAGAGTAATTTTTGTCGAAGAGTTGGTGTAATGGTTTTGAAATAACTCTTCGGCCAAAATTATAAAAATATAGAAATTAATGTAAATCCATTAATATAAATAAAAAACGTTTTTCAAACTTTAATTATAATTCAATAAAAATAAATTAAATCAAAGTGCAAGTACATATATATAGATATATGTATGTGCATATGCATTTAATGTATATTGTATATATTTTATATTACATAAGTATAAATAATTCCAACTGAAGAATTTAAGAATGAATTTTGACATAAAATTCAATTTTATGTATTTATTTATTTATTCATTTATTAATTTTACAAGCCATCGGTATGATAATATTATAATAAGGCTTAAGTCAATATTTTATAGGTTTAATATAATTTAATTAATTATTGGCTATTTTATTACTTATTTATTTATTATTTAATTTATTTACTATAAACTTATTTATATTAGTTAATTATAATTATTTTTAAATATAACTAGTTTGTTTGTTGCAAATATTTTTAAAATTTATTAAGTATTTTAATAAGCTTTATAATACTTTTACAATATAATTATATTTTAACAAATTTAGGTTATTTTATGATATTTTAACAAATTTAAGTGTCTTATATTATTGTATTATTATTTCTATTATCATTAATAACACTATCATTATCATTTTCACTATTATTGTTAAATATTTTTACAAAATTTTTTTTTTCTTTTACAAATTTTTAGGTATTTTGATGAAGGAAATATTTTGTTTCACAATTTTTTTTAGTGTTTTTTAAATTATAAGTTTTTAATTAACTAATATATTTAACTAATAGTTTATTTGAATATACATTTTGATTTAAATATTGAACTATTAAATAAAAAATAGAAGTAAGAACATATGCAGTATACGTATAATTTTATTAAATATTATAATATTAAACTATGAATTTTGCATGATAATTGTACAAAATAATAATTTTAATTGAAAATGGCTAATATATTTACCTACAAAGTCAATCATAATAAAAATAAGATTAGAATTAGAAAACTATTACAACATTAAAATTTATATCTGAACTTATGTTGGAATTATTTGCAATTGACTTGTTATAATTATTCAATATAGTTTTTTAATTATTTTTAATGTAGTTTGTTTCTTTTCAGATCTTATACAGTGCCACAGTGTTATATGCAGTGAATAACAACGTCGGAGGCTTATTGTGCATTAAACTTTTTTTGTTATTAATTGTAACTTCGTGTATTTGATATAGTGTTAGAAGTAATTTTTCATTTACCATTTTGCGTTATTTCGAGTACATGGTCCACACTTTTTTTTTAATTTTCAAAAAACGAACGAACGTATTATGATGAAAATTGCACGTTTGAAGCTACGTTCCTGCCGCCTACCCCCCACGGCAGGTCCAAGTAGTCGGGTTTCACATTTAAATTTAATTTATTAATTGATTAATTTTTGTTTTATATCTCTGTGTGTATGGACCCCTGCGTTGTTTTCCCAGAAGCACCGTAACCCCATGCACTTAATTTAATAATTAATATTATTTGTGCCATTATTTTTATAATTATTATTAAATTTAATTTTTCATTGTTTTTCTAAGTGGCCCATGGAAAGAAGTAACTTTTTTATAGATTTTTAATATTCAGTTACTTTTTTTTAAAAAAAAAGTTAATTTGATTACTTTTCGTGCCGTAATGTAGTGAACACATTTCTTGAATTAACTTTACTTTTACTGGTCGCACAATGAGTCTCCTGGTGGAGGAATGCTGAATTCATAAGAAGTTGAACTTGACAATGTTCGTGGGATGGTACGAAACTCTGAGCTATGTACAAATCTTTTTAATCTGGATAGAATTAAATGAAATTTTAATTTTAGGTTGAACACAGAAGATACTAGAGGAATAGATCCTAAAACACCATGACTAAAACGGAAGAATGTTTACCAGGACGTTAGTGGTTACCAGTGTACAAGAGTAGGATGGGCCACTTTGGATCAACCTTTGTGCAACCAGGAGCGCACACGACCAGAAGAACGGTTGTATATTCAGATAAGTAACTAAGATACATCACTTTACTAAGTAGGATGGACCATTTTACGACCAGGTGAACGTTATATTAAGATAAGTATCTTAGTTGCTAAGATAGACCATAAGATATTAGTTTTTTTGCGATCATTTTCTATATTATTTTGTTACATTAAGATATCTAACTTACTTGCTAAGATAGATCATAAGATATTATTTTTTGCGATCATTTTCTATATTATTTCATCGGGGCCCCATTTACGTTATTTCTTTTTTATATTTGATTCGTGGACGGATTTATATAAATATTATAAATAAGATATATCTTGTGCGAAATCGTGTTTTATACAGTGCCAGACAGTGTTGTGTACAGTGATTTATTATGATATATACAGTGCAATCTTGATATTTACAATTCAACATCAAGATATAGATCAAGATCAAGATCCATACAGTGAAACATCAAGATCCATACAGCGAAACATCAAGATCAAGATCCATACAGCGAAACATCAAGATCAAGATCCATACAGTGAAACATCAAAATAAAGATCCATACGAGATGAAGATACATACAAGATCAGAACCAACCAGGAAATTGCATACAAAATTGGAGGACGTACACATGGATATATTATTAAAATAAAATTAGGCTAGAATACATTAGGCTGGTAGTTTACAATTTTTATTTTATAAATGGGTGGGGAAGACGGCAAGGACCTTCCAGTTCGCATAGATTTCGCGTTTTTTTTTTAAATTATTTAATATTAATTCATATACCAATACTCAAAATACAAATTCATGAATTTTATAAATGCACTTCACTATAAGCTTCATAGGGCTGGGAACCTATGAAGTTAAAGTATTTACATGGTGGATCTTAGGGGGGTACATCATGTAAATACTTTTTTTCCTTTTTTTCTCTTAATTACAAAATTACCATAGTACATTACAATTTTACCTTTAATTTCTAACAGGTTCTTGCATCGTCAACGGTTTTTTTTTTCTAAAGAAGATCTTCATATACATTTATTCATCTCGTGGGGTATTTTTCATGTTGTATTCGTATTATTTAAGTTAGGCTTAGTAAATTAGCTTAGTTAATTAATTTAAGTTATTTTGTAAGTGGACTAGGGCTGTACACAATTTGTACGGCGACACCACATTAAAAAAAACGCGCCTGGCAACTATACCTCCTGGGTGGTGTGGAAAATAGTTGCAACTTAGCTATAATTTTAATAATTATTAAAATTTAATTATTTTGATAATTATATTTAATTAATATATAAATATGATTAAAAAAATGTAAAGTACACTGATGTCAAATGTATAAATATTTAATATAATAAAACTTCTAAAATAATCTTTGCTTTTCAATTTGAAAAATCTTCATTTTTTTCAGTTGAAATTATTATTTAATAAATAGTTTATTTTTTTTCAACTATATTACGTTATGAACAAGTGTATAGTTTGGAAAATAATATAATCATATTACTATGAATTATAATATTATATCTAATTGTATTTTTTCCTTCATTTTTTTCATTTTGAATTTTTATTTTACTAATATAAAACTAACCTGATTATTAGTACTTGTAACATAAGTTACTAATAGTAACATACGTTACAAGTACTAAAAATCAAGTTAGTTCTATATTAGTAAAATAAAAATTCAAAATAAAAAAAATAAGGGAAAAAAATACAATTGAACATATTATAATCCATAATAATATAATATTGATTTTGATTAATTTATAACTGATTTTTATCAGTTTCTACATTAAAGTAATGTTTTGTCATAAATTATTGGCTCGATACCATAAAAATATCAGCGTTTCATTGCTGCATATTTTCATCACATAATTAATGAATATAAGTTACTTATGATTTAATTATTTAGATGCAAATTTAAATTGAAACTTATTCAAAAGTTAGTTTAATGATTTGCTTGCTTTCTTGTGCTGAAATTAATCCTAAGAAAAAATGAATAAATGATAAAGTATGTTCTAAACCTATTTTTAGAAAATAATTATTAGTGAATTAATGAATGATACAACTTTTGGAAATATTTTTACTTAGTTCTTAGTTTCTTTGTTTTCTTTTGAACTTTTTATACAAAAAATGTTTACGTCGAAATTGAAAATTAATCTTAAAACCTTGTTTATTAGTGATTCCCAACACCTTCATTTATAATTAGTTTCTATACTAGAAATTTCCTAGAATTTTTTTTTTAAAAAACGTTTGCGAAGTTATATACGTGTGTGTGTGTGTGTGTTTATCTGAAAGTTAACATAAAAGTTTGTTTTTCAAGACAAAACTTAATTTTTAGAATAAGTATTTAGTATTCGATGGCAAGTGTATACATTTTCATATATATAATTGTATTAACTAACTAACAATACAAAATCTAATATATAATTTTATTATATATTAGAAAAACTCAAAAATAGTTGTAAAAACATAATAGTTAAAAATTTTCATGAAAAGCAAGCAAAGAATGCATTATAAAAACTCAGTTATATCTTGACAATAAATGTATGCAGAAATTATTAAATGCATAAAACTAATAATTTCAAGTGTCATAAATATAAAGCAAAGGCACGAATCCGTAAATGTAATATGATCTTTTATATATTTATCTATGAATATAATCTTTTAGTTACAATTCTGTCCTCATTTTACAATTTTTATTCAGCAAGACATTCATTTTATTTTATGCACAAAAGACTAATACTACTGCGGATAATGTAAAAATCAAATTTAACTTATTATTAGTTCACAATTTGTTTTATTAATATATCAAAAAACCCTATTATACCCTCAATATTCTATATTTTTATTAATTATCATTTATGACTATAATGCAATAGGATGCAAATTCAATAATTGAATAATTCTCATTTCTTCTTGTGCTGCAATTTGAATACATCTCTTTTGTATTATGTCTGCAATTTATTTATTACTTCAAAAGTTAATGATACTAATTAATTCCACCATAATTTCTTCAAATAACATTTCTCAAGAAACTTATAACTTGTTTGAAAAGCAAGAACTAAAGATAAATACAAACTTATAACGCAATTAGACATAAGTATAATAGAAGAAATAAAGTACCCACCGAGAGGAAAATATGTTGGAATTTTGGACGTAGATATAACGTTAGGTTTGATATAATAATTTAATTTGAACAAAGCAGTTGCGTGATTCGCGTTTTATCCAATTACAGTAGGTACTGTGTTCATTTATATCGTGCAACTTTAAAAAGACGATTGATTCAATGAAAATTCTTAAGGAATCATGGAAACCCATTCATAAAGATCTAAAATTAATTTCTTACATAGAGTAATTGCATTTTCAGATGTATTTAATAATAAGTGCTTGCACTACAGTTTACAAACTTGATAAAAATAAATAATTTACTACTGACTTTTTATTAACGGTATTGAGATTGAAGTGGGAAGGAAATTTGATAATAGCAGTATCTTTTGAGGTTTTGGATTTTGTATTTGTAGTCATATTACAAAAAACTTTCTTGTACAAAATTTGCAAAACTCATAAAAAAAGATGATAATTACTTGTCGAAGGTCCTATTTATGTATGAATAATATATAGTAAGAAATATTATGTATGTTATATGTAGATAAAAATGCATTTGGTGCTGATCATTGTATTGTAACTAATGAAGATATTCAATAAAATTATTAGAATACCATATTGTTACCAGTTATTATACAATATGATAATTAAACATTTATATAACGATATGAGCATAAGAAAATGCAATGAATATTTATTAAAATGTATATAATATTTTATTATAAAAAATTATTCAATATCAATTTCTCGATATGTCGATGCACATTTATTTTTACTCAATCTGTTTGCAAAATTTTCGTTCGTTTAATCCGACAATAGTCAGCATTTCAGTAACAATTTTTGTTTAATAATACTTCCTATTCAAGAGAAATGAATTAAAAAAATAAAACAAAATATTTAATTATATACCCGAACTTGGAAAGCATTATTTCGTATCCTACTAGAATTACGAAAACATGCAACGCTATTCATGCTTCTTGAAAATTCTTAATTAATAAACAGGAATGGTTCAATTTGAAAGCGAATCATATAATTATTATATCGTGAGAGATCTGGTAGGAACGTAGTAACATTTAATTTATTAATATGCAAAAAAATAATAATAAATTAATAAAATTTAATTTTAATACACACCTAAAAAAAGCTTGAAAATCTTTGTGAAATCTTTTTTCTTGTATAGGACATTCCTTCTCCTTTCTCTTTAGAAATTTGTTTTAGTTAAGATAATTATAGTTAGTTAAGATTTAATCTTTAATTTTCACCCCATAAGACCCACTTCCATATGTCACAACCGTACCCAACGCACAATTTTGAAAACAAATCATTGTTATAATTGAGCTAAATTATGAACGAAGAAACGAATTGCTAGTAATTAACTACTAATAGTCAACTTAAAGCTAAATAAAACGACAAAGTGATATATCGGTATACAAGAAACAGTTATTATTAAAAAAAAATTTAACAAAGATTTTTTTTTTACTTTTTGAAAGCAATGTGTTCTGCAGATCATGTTAATGTAAGGATCAGACAGAATTCAATAATGGTAACATGTTTAAACAAACATACTACATATTTCTCCCTCTGGACCTTATGTCAAAATCAGTGTAACTGTTTTGGTTACTGTCACTACCGTTCCCTGGGACAACCGTAACTAAGTCCTCCTTATGAAGGTTTGTAGATCAGTTTTTCACAAATATGTTTTTAGTTATTTAAAAAGATGCAAAAAGTTAATGTTCGTGCCGGAACAACGTTAGATGGCGGGAGCAAACTACATTTGTCAGAATCAGACAATATTAGTCTCTGGCAATCCCGAAAAAAAAGATTTTGCATATAAACGCTAATCATGAGCGCTTATGAGCTCTCGATGTCTCGCTTGTCACGTACGACGTTTTACTTGTGTTTTCCGTATTAGTTTTTGTGGTATATTTTGTGGTATATTTCCGAGTGTAAAATGTTATTTCAGTAAATAAATACATTATTAATCGCAGCCAGTGTTCCTTATTTGTGCTCTAGGAGTTAATTCCTTCCTCAGCATCCAATTCCTACATCGATCTGAGAATTCTCCTCTCCTTCCAACCAGAGAACATCGAGTTTTATTCCTTAATATGTTCAATTGTACAAAATCTTCGGAATAGCTATTAAATCAAATACAATAAGCTATTCCGAAAGGGTCTAACCAACCCCATCCTTAACAGTGAATGAGCAAAAATACATATTCTTGTTAAAAAAATTGTTTCAGCCCAAATATTATTTTCTTATGAAGTTTTTTGTAGGAACCTCTTAGAATGAACGTGTGATACGTGTCCAAGTTTTTGATGGCAAAAGTGTTGAAATGTTAAAAATTATAAGAGTATTGATGAATATGAAATATATATAGGTTTTATATTAAGATTTTATATAACTTTACTTTTCCTTCCAAGACTTTTAGAGGTACCACGGAAGTATAAACAACAAATAACCAATCAAGCAAAACGAAAAAGCATGTTATTATGATTCATCAAATTTCAATACGAATATCGTTCTCGAATATCGTGGAGCTCTCAGACTATTGTGTATGGGATTGTCATTGCTGGGGGGAAGGCAGCAATTATAACGCTTTGGAGCGTCCGCGACCCAATTAGACCGGTCTGTAGAGTCTCCACGAGGCTCGGATTACCGTGAACAATGAACGGTAGCTCGTTCTTGTATACAACAGGGAGCCCGGACGGGAATGCGGCGGCTCCGATTCAAGTGGGCGCTTCCGAGACTTCCACGTTCTAAGAACTCTAAGCGATGATGCCATTTATGTGAAACATCTTTTTGAACGTATTATTGAACTGCCTTTACTCGGAACAAAATTGCCAATACTAAGAAAACAATTATTAGTTTCATTATATACATACTTATATATATATATATAATTAGGGTGGTCCCCCATAATATGGACATTTTCGAATTTCCTTGCTCCCAAGGGCTCAAATGGTTTCAAATTGATAAAAAAACAATTCTCTGAAAGTTTTAGCTCTTAATATTGTCTTTTAGATAGAGCGCAATTCAATCAAAGTTTTGTATAGAAATAGCATGAAAAAAATTCAAAAATTTTGCCGAGCGTCGAATTTCCAATAAAAAATGACACGAATTTTCATTTTTAATTTATTTGTCGCTAAATTATACCTATTTTTTTTTTTAAATTCACAAAATTTTTACCATGCTATTTCCATATATATTAATTCAGAAATATAAATAAAAAGCACTCTTTTTGCACTAAAATATTAAATAATATTAATTTTGCAAACGTTTCGAGACTAGGTTTGTCTCATCATCAGTGTATTATAATTTAAAATCTAAAATATGAATCTAGCACTATGTGTTATGTGGTATTGTGTATGTGTGAATATAGCACTATATTTATATTTTAGATTTTAAATTATAACACACTGATGATGAGACAAACCTAGTCTCGAAAGGTTTATAAAATTAACATTTTTAATAAATTAACGCAAAAAAGATATATATATATATATATATATATAATATAATATACATAATATACATACTCGTATAATAGAGTGTCCCAGACCTTAACGTCAAGCCAAAAGTGGGTGATAATATTCACCTTAACTGTCCTCAAAAAATTATGAGCTTTTAAGTGCAACCAAAAGCTCGGGTGAAATTATGACCATTTTTCAGTATTTGTGGTTTAATTTTATTAAGGTTGTTCATTTAAACATTGAAACCGTAATCGTGAATAACATTTCTAGAAACATTGTAAAAAATATTTACAAAATTGCCACAAGTTTTCAAAAATTAGGACTTTTTGTTGAACTTTGAAAAGCTTTACTTTAAAAAAAATACTAATGTGTGTTGGCAAGTTTTATCAGAAGTTGGCATATTCAATCAGGATTGAAAGATGGTAATATACCTGATAATTTTTGTATTGAAAAAAATGTGAGTAACAAACTAAAAACCTAAAAATGACGAGTTTTTTGCTAGAGCATTTTATACACATTAAAATTGACCACAATAACCAAAATAAGGTCATAACTTCATTAAAACTCTAGGTTGCACTCAAAAGTTCATAATTTCCAAACAACGAAGATAATTTTTTTCAGGGTAGTTAAGGTAAGTATAGATATTCAAACATTTCTACTAAAATATGTTCACCATCCATAGATCGACAGTTTACTCACAAATATAAACTCACACTCACAAATCCTTATCTATACCTCGGTGAGATTTTAATTATAAGTTTTGATCTAATTTAGATTTGTTTCGGTTTCATAGTTTCTGAAGAAGGGTACTATTCCATATTCCATAACGTAGAATCATTTTTTTCTGAACACAGTGATAAAAATACTATGTATTATATATTATAATAAATTATGATATAATAATTACTTCTATATTCAAAGTTGATTTTAATTATATATACTAAGTTTTCTGCCTTCTATAATCTATAAAAAATGCGTGAAATATCTAAACAAATGAAAAAAAAAATTAATTTTATAATTCACCCTTTTTATCAAATATTTCATTTGAATTGAATATTATTTTTCAAATTGAATTTACCACAAAAATCAATTCAAAATACCATAGTCGAGGTAATGAGTAACATTATTGGAATTCGAGTAATTCGAATACCGTTGTAATAAAATTAAAATCAAATTATTAATTAAAATCTTCAATGCACCTAATTATTCACACACATAAGTTCAAATTAATAATTGAATTACATATTACTTTACACCTGTTATTTTTTCATTATCAATTTTGCACATAACGTATTCCATTCCAAATTCATATTTCCTATGACATCTGCATACGAAGATATAAAAATGTTATCCCGTTGTACAATTTTTTGTCGGATTTTACAAATAACGAAAAAAAACAATCGAAAACGAACAATGCTTTATCGCAGAGTGAGAAATGTAATACCCGAGCATGTGTCGCCGCGATCATGTGCGGTTTTAACCGGAGAGTGCCATTGTGCCATCGTAATACGGACCGCAGGATATTAAATTTGATTTATAAACGGACACATTTAAATCTGGTTTACACATTTTCCAAGTCTCTTGGGGTGAGTTGTTGCTGCTGCAGAATTTCGCAGATAAGTAATGCTTCGAATAATTCTGTGAATATAGGTATACATAGCATCACAATCATGATCACTTTTGTAAGTGATTCGTCTATTTTTTTTTATTTGTAACGAGGTGTAAGTGGTATTTTGCATTGAGGAAAGATGCCAAAACTTCCTGATGTACGTATATAATGGACTAAAATAATAAAATACCACACGTCGTTGTCATTGATGATATTTTGTTCCTATATAGATTTTGTAATAATACTATACATTGTCCTCAAACTCTTAACCAATTATTTTTTAACGTTTCTAGATTATCTTCACGAACCAATTATATTTCAACTATCCTATTCCTAAATTTAATACGTAATTGTGTTATTGTAATGCATAACAAATCAAATCAAGTACTTATAGAATTTCATCAAATGGCTTTTAAATTTTTTGAAATCGGTTCAGCCGTTTTGGAGCAATTGTCGACGTCAAACAATTCAGAAGGACTTGAAATTTCGAGAAAACATGAAATTAGCAAGTCGTATTTTTTGGGAAAAACATAAACTTCTTCAGGATGATATAATCTACATATAATTTAATAAATGCTTTAGTATTATTAGTAATGTTCAAAAGCTACTATTTTCAAAATACTAATATATTGTACTTATTTTAATTTTATTTATTTTATTTTTTAGTTGAAATATACAGTTTTTATATTTGATTGTTAGCAAATTTGTGATTAAATAAATCGTCCTCTTGCAATATAACATAAATTTTAACAATAATAATTAATTTAAACAAAATCATCTACAGTTTTATGCAGGAAAAAATGAATGCAGGAAAAAAATGTTTAGATTGAGATCAAACATAAATATTAAATTATATACATATATATGAAAATGACTATTTATGAATATATAATTTCATTGTAATAAATAAATATTTCTGACAAATATAATATTTACGATTTTAATACAAATGACATATAACACAATTTAAATAATATGCTAATTTGAAAATTATTAGTAATCCGGCATAATTTAATTCAAACCCAATTATATTTAATCTATATTTAAAATAATTTTAATTAAAATAACTCAATTATTAAATCTAGAAATTTTCATATAAATGAATATGACTAACCAAAACTATTCATATTATATATTCAATCCTTTGATGCGGCAATTGTGAAAGCGCTATTTAAATCTGTAGTACAAGAAAGTGCAAATGATATTCCAGCTAAAATATTTTACGTTAGAAACTATGATTAATTTGCATAGCATTATTCTGATTATCCAAAGCATCAGGAGCTTTGTTACTTTGTGTACTGAATGCGCATTCTTTCTTTCATCAATCTCGCGTGTCTGATCTTAATAGAAAAGCTTGTTTGCCGCTTTGAAAAAAGAAAAAATACTTGAAAATATCATGGCATCTCATTAGGCAAATAACTCTATTGTAAAATATATATTTTATGGTGACGCAGAAAAACAATACTGTAAACTAATAGTTGTTGAAAAAATATGCAGAATATTATTACTTTATAATGGATTAAATTATTGTCGTAAATTCATGAAAAATTCGGCATAAATATACTAGGTGTAAATACATAAACTCGACTACTATGAAAAGTTGCATTTTTTCAAGAACGAAAATCGTATTTACCGCGAATACACACATATATACTATCATACATTTTCCAATTTTGATTCCGATTTACTTGAGTATCAAATAAACATAAAATTATCAAATCGGATTATCTCACGAAAACAAAACTGTTAAGACGCTAAGAACTCTACAGGTATTGCGTATATGAACATAAAATTTTTTTTTAAATAAATCATATAAAATATCCGCTGGAAAAAGCGATATCAAATAAATATCAATATCGTTCTAAAATAAACAAAATCCATCGTCATTGATTTGGATACATACATATATATTAAAATAAAACTGATTTGAAATTGACAAAGTGATTCATGCATCAATAAATAAATATTGAGCAGCTAATGACTGAACGTCTACTGAAATGGAATAAATATCAGGAAATTATTGAAAAAAAATGCATGACTACAATATAAAACGAAAATTGAATTTGATTGGACATATATTTTATCTTTGACGAACATCCTTTTTCAGAACAATGAAAACGAATCGGCTATGATTTGATTTTTAATTAAACTAACGAATGTTATGAAGAGCATAAATGCATATATAATTCTATAACACATATAGATATGATAGTTATTCGATATTGAATATTATTCTTATATATCTCTATATAAAAAGACAAAAGACAAAAGAATTGACAATCTTTACATTTATGGTATTAAAATGTACATGGCGTCTCCACCGTATTTATAGTATATGTACTACATAATATGTATATGTACTACATAATATGTAGTACATATACATATAAATACGGTGGAGACGCCATGTACATTTTAACACCATAAATGTAAAGATTGTCAATTCTTTTGTCTTTTGTCTTTCTATATAGAGATATATAAGAATAATATTCAATATCGAAATATACTATAAATACATATTATGTAGAGATGTGTGATCTATTTCATTCAAAAGTTGTTCGAAAATTTTCATTATTAATTACGTTTTTTAAATATTTTATAGAAAAGAAAATGAATTTTTTCACTATTATGAATTTGAAATGATGAAACAATTTTTATCATAAGCAATAAATATATCAATATTATAAATTAATTCATTTTTTAAGCGTCATGTTACACCATAAGTATTTAAAATAATTGTAATAAAGTTTATAAATTTACCTAATAAGCTCTGCTTACTGACGGACTTGACAACCCTTGGAACAGTGCTTGCGCCGCCCATGCTTTCGAGACTAAATTGGGTCGCACCGTCACTGGTGTAGCGGGACGGGGATGACGTGGCGTTTAAACGGGAACCGCTAGCACTCAGTCGTCCAAAGTGATGATCTAAGGCCACCCCTAAAAAAATTAAAAAAATCATATTTAGCTTACAAATTTTAATAAATGTATCTAATCACAGATAGTCAGATGTTTGTATTAAGCAATTTAATAGTGTGAAGATATAATCAAAAACAACCTCTGAGTAATTATTAGTATACAAAATCAATATAAAGCTATTGAAAGTTCATTTTATTGATTGTAACAAAATGATACTGAATATTTTCAGCCCACGTTCAAAGAAACATTTCTTTGATTATTAGATTATGTTAACAATGGACAAAGCACGTGTCATGTAGGTATATCACATAACGATGTTTATTATTGGCATTAGAGTCACAAGCGTATCTATATATAATTAAATTTTGAATAAGATACTTTTGCCTGTTTTTTGCTTCTCAAGATGTTATCTCAATTTTATTATATTTTCATATGTTATGTGTGCAAATATTATGTCAAAAAAGGTTCAGAATGTGGATGAAGTGTGATTCATTAATAATTCTTTCCCATTTCATGATGCCATGTAAAGCAAAGCGCGCGCGGAATTTCGTATCGAAAACCTTCAAAGAGGATTCACGAAACGCTAAACTTCAGGAGTCATGACGTGTGCCTGGCGGCGACTAATTGGACCTGATGTTGTACTCTGCCGTTCCCAAGGTTTGCCTTTTGCTTTACTGCTTTCATGTCATAGCTTTTCATTTTGTTTTCTTTGTTTTAAAAGTTACGTTTTTATCTTGTTTTTGATATTCATGCTGATATAATGAGGTACTGTAACAATTCGATGATAAAGAACTCTTGGAAGATAATCCTATGAAAATATTGGAAAATATTTTTGTAGAGTTCTGTTTACGTAATTAGACACAGGTAAAGAGTAATGTAAAAACAATTATAATTAGGCTTGGTAAAATCCAGATTTGCAGGTGTTTGTTTTTGCAGATTATATTTTATGGTATTATTGACGGTTAATAATTGAAACAAATAATACTCTTATTTGTTATGTATATATAATATATATAACTATATATTCATATGAATGAAATCTTTGAGAGCACATAGTATCAAGTAATAAAAAATAAAGTGAAAATTTTGAAGTGTCTCCATTTACTTATTACTGTCAGTAATAATTTTTTAAGCCTTTTTATACTTTATATATAAACAATCAATTTAACGATAGAAACGATATATTAGTATTTTGGCTTCTATTTATCCTCCCAATATGAGGTTAATTCCTGCATAAAACAGAAATGTGAAGTCTACCTGAAGTTAATATTTTGACGATTGTGCATTTTGGAGGTTACGTTCTATGTGCAAACCGCTCGATCAAACAGTAAATTTTTGTCAGCTCCTGACTATCAACTCATACGATTAAAGACCCATAACATAACATTTCTCTTTTTTATCCCAGAATTGGCCCCCGTATTAGCATACTCTCAACGTATTCTTCGATAATACTTCTTAGAATTAAAAAAAATCTAAATACAAGCGTGTGTAATTTACCAGCAATAGTTTTATGTAAATAGGTTTTATAAGTAATACCATTGAATACTTATATTAGATAGTTTTAAAAAATTTAAAAAAAAATGTAAAGTAAAATTAACCAACCTGCTGTAAAATGCTAAGCTTATGTTACGTTGCGTTTTCATATAAAATGAAACTAAAAAAGACAAATTATTAGATGATCTGTACAGTCAGACGTTTTAGATGTAAATCCTAAACTAAAAAACGCCCAAACGTTAAAAAAGATTTTTATTATAAGTGCATGTTTCTGAAGTGTCATAATAACATATGTGTGAAATTACATTTTATGTGCAAAATGCCTGATTGTACAGCAAATGCATAGTATTTTAACAGTTTTTAGTACCATTTTATACGAAAAACGCAGCGTAACATAGCCTTGGCATAATATTGGTCTATTTTACGACATAATTGACCGGTAAGTATTTCAAGATTATAACCACTTTTCAAAAACCAACGCTCAATATTAGATGTAATATTTGAGGTAGGACAAATAAATATCATTCAGTGGAAAAAAGAAATTAATTATACAAAAATACACTACATTATTACATTGTGATAAACCAAGCTGGAACATTTAAACTAATTATTTTTTGAAAATTTTTTGGTTACATTCTCGTGTGTACAGATTGACTAACGTCTAAATACTGAAACTATTCAGTATTTAGACGTTAGTTAATCTGTACACACTAGAATACTGAAACTATTCAGTATTTACACGTTAGTCAATCTGTACATCTTTAATCTGTTTCATATCAAATTTCTAATTCTACTCGACTTCTATCCCTATTCAATTTTTGGTTCTTCATTCTTCTTTTAATATCAGAAAATTCTAATATTTATTTCTTCTTGCTTAATACAATTACTTTTCTTAATTTTTATTCAATTTCTACTTAATAAGTACAATTTTATTTAATTTCAAATTACACATATTTGTTTTTTCATAAATTCTAAGTCATTGACAGGATTAGAACCAAAGATCCCTGTCGTGTAAATCGAACACTACTAAGTGAGCTATAAGTAAAGAAATACACTTTTAAAAATATATAAATCATCTTGCTATAATACAAATATAAAAACACGAGCATAAATAATGTTTATTAATAAGCAAGCCAAAGTATGATATGCTCTTGTTCTCCAAACACCCATTTCAATGAGAACAAACCATTTCCATATTATTAATGAATATTTTTCATCATACTTAAATAGTAGAATTCATTTGTGCTTGATTCTGTTTAATTTTCGCTATTCTTTTTCAGGGCGTGTTAATACGATCGCGAGTAACGGCCCGGCCAGGTTCAGCGTTCTTTCTATGATGGAATTCGTTTACATTGCGGCATCATTACGGACGGAAATCATAATGAAAAACTGAAATGCCGAGCCGACCGGAAACTTAATTGTGTTGATCCCTCGCTCTGCCGTTTCCACGTCGGGACATATGAAACAAAATTACAATCCTATTGTGAATGCCGTTAGTAACACGGAGAACGCGAATTTCATAGAAAATAAGTAAATGAAGATTGCGCCAGCCAGGATGTTTTATAACATTCCTCGATGTAAAGTGGTGTTTTAGTAAAATTTTCTCAATTTGCATAATGAACCTTCTGAATAACTTTAAACTTCGAATAAAAATATTATAAAAAATATGCTGAGAAATGTTATCAGTTTGTGCTTTTTATTTAAGCATTTTATAATAAATATAACTTATGTACTTTCAGAAATATTCAAATTTTACTATAATAGTAAGTCTAAAACACTTTTATTATAGTAGTAAGTCTAAAACTCTAAACCAGGGCTTCTTAAATCATGGTCCGCGACCCCAAATAGAGTTACGTAGAAAAATTCTGGGGTCGCAAGAGATTTAATGCCAAATATTTATACAGTTATTTTTAAATTTTATTTTTTTATTTTCAATAGCAATCAGAATACAGGACAATTCTATGAGCTATTTGGCTTATGTCATTCACTCGCACACATACACACACTATTAAACACAGATATATAATAATCTGATAAATATTATATTGATAGTTAGACTAACACTTTAATAAGTGATTCTACTATTCTGCTCACATGAAGTTGTGGTTGTTCTAAGGCTCCTCCATATTTCGTCGGCGTTTTCTCAAAAATGGCTGCACCAATTTCAAAAATTGAAACTCTATTCGATAAAACTTGATAAAGACTCGCGTTGATTACTATTGCACGATGATCGGTCAAGTCGTTTCTTTATAATTAATGAAAAAGTACAAATTGTTTTGTGTATTTGTCCGAGTCTTCAAAAACTGAAACCCGATTTAATGAAACTCGATAAGAATTTACGTCAATTATTTTTGCAAGATGATGTGCCAAGTCGTTTCTTTATTAGTAACAGCAAAATAGAAATTGTTTTGTCCGAGCTTTTGCAATAAATCCTGAACCAATTTTGAAAATTGGAAAAAAACGTTTGAATATCATGAGTTAAAAATCGTACCTCGGTCGTTTCTTCGTAATATTTGTTTTTATATTATTGCATTTTCATGATGATAAAAGCCATAATCTTAGCAAACATCCTTAAATTTTCTATTGGCGATAGATCTATAAAAAGTGGTTTAATTATAAAAATTCAAGAGCGTTTAAAATCATGGCATCAAAATTTAAAAAAAAATTCGTCACTATTTTAACAATCACTAAATTTAAACTCTTATTGATTATGTCAATTAATTACATATATCGGAAAGTTCAAGCAACTTCCTTAAGACAAAATGCTGCACTCACAACTAGTTTAAAACATTTTATAATATAGATAGTTTATATACATTCTGCAATAATCTAAACTTTCGGTTTCATATATGTAATCAATTTTCAATCAACATATTTGTTAAGTAAAAGTTCAAACAATATATACTTTTTTTTTTTAAATATATACTTTATTTTAAAAATTACAATCTGTAGTTATAATAGGGAAGAAAGTCAAAAGGTCACCGAGTGGTAATCCGCTTTACTGTTGATTGTATGAAACTTATAGAAGTGAATTAATTTAAAATGACCTACAAAAATAAATGTTATATTGTAAAATAGAATATACATTGAATATGATTATATAAAAATATTAAAAAGTTGTAACTAATAAGAAATCATTGTTATTCCAATTTCATATAAAAGCTCTATTTGACAAAAATCTAATGTTTTTTGTGAATTCCATATTCCTATCAAACATGACATGTACGTAGTGAAATTTGTTCGCGAAAAAGTCATATTCCCTCGTCAAATCATATTTTGACATACATATTTTTTCAGAATAACATTTCGTAGTCCTCCGTCATTCAATAGAAAAATCTGCATAAAAGCGCACTTTTTCAGTAAAATATACGCAGCTTTTTTACTTCCAAACGATCAACAAACAGACAGGCGTTACGCACTACAATTGAAATGAATTTCATCTCCACCGGAGGTTATGGATTATTTACTAGGAAATCTTATACAAAAAGTGAAATCATTTGTAAATGATCTCTAAGTGTATAGTCGCAAAAATATACTACATGATTGTCATCCTTTTCTTAGCCACAGCTATTATAATTTTTTCAAATTTATAAGTAGATAACATGATAAAAACGAAAAGATAGATATACATTGTCTTACAAAAAGTTGGAATGGATTTGATGTGAAATGTGAGATGCATCTATTAAATCAATCTCTTATTATATTAGGGATTTTTCCATATCGCAATAACAAACTACAATATACCACAGACATTATCTTGTATATAAACTTTTCCAATTACTGCTCTGAATACAGTAATGCCGCTTTATTCTTTGCGCTTCCCTCGTAATTCGTGAAATTAACGCCAAAATAACGACGCCGTAAAAATTCAAGGCAATTATTTGTTTCGTATTATTATCGGAACATAATTTGTTTTCACCATTGATCTTCTTTTCTGGGCCAATCAATTATAATAGAATTAATTTTTATATAGGTTTAAAGATGTTTTCGTATATAATACACAATTGAGAAAAAGTCAACAGTAAATAAATAATTGTTTCTAACTAAAATTGTCGTAATTCTTGATCAGGGTTCACTTAATTAATTACTTACAAAATTAAATACAAAAATAAATAGAAATTACAATTATTTAAAATAAATGACGTCCCTTTGAAATCTGCTTAATGTGATAAGCGTTTATTTCTTTCACTTATCAAAATTGTATAAGATGATATTTCTCATGTTTTATGTGCAGAAGTAACCAGCTTAAAATGGGCGTAAATATTCTGTCTGTACAAACATCATATATCATAGAGCTTTTCTGCGCCTCGCAGTGATATAAGGAAAAATACAATCTTTACATTAACGGGAGGGTACGCAATATTCTGTGATTTCCATTTAGCAAAGGCGCCAGTCTGATGTTTCTATTGAGATATAATTCTTTACTAATGAATATTTTCAAAATAAATTGTTTTGTTGGGTCATTCATTATAAAACTTCAAATAGAAAAAATATTTATACGAATTTTGTAAAAAGCTATCATTTATTAGATCAAGATTGATTGAAACATTGTACTTTGTTTTTATACATTATACATTAAAATCTTATATTATAATTATTTTTAGAAAATAGTAAACAAAAAATCATCAATTGCAGTAGGATATTCTAAACATTCAGCAAAATGCTTCAATGATTCAATTTTGAAATACAATGATGAGTTTCGCCAAATAATAAAAATATTCTGCCAATTTTTCACCATTTGTGAATTTTATTATTTTATTTGTATATTTTATTATTTGTGTATTTCTAATGAATTTCTACAATAATCTGCAAAAACTATCCTTTTATCTTCGTGAAAAAAAGCTTCAAGCCATCAAAATGTAACCCTTCAAATGTGATGACAAATCGATAATGTTTAAGAAAATATTTCACATGTTTTAATTTTTAGCAACCGCCATAATTTTAACAAAAAAGTGCATCACGTACTTCGAATTAATTTCAACAAAGGTGAAGAATAAAGCTTGGAAACAATGTTTAAGGAACTTTTGCTAGATCCAGGTGATAAATGTCATTGCTAATGATATTAGAAATAGTTCTAGATTGACATTCGCTATTATGATTATAACTATTATTATCACGTTTATAATAATTTCTGCTACTGTGCTGTTTTCTACTAGAAAGTGGATCGCATATTTTTAATCAATCTTATCAATCATTGCGGAAACTATTGCGAAAAAAATCATTCAAGGAAACAAGATATAAGACTATACTTGATATATGAATGATAGATGATTTTAGACAATCTTTAAAAAGATTTTGCAAATACCGAATGATAAATGTAATTACTAGCTACTGATATTAGAAACAGTTCTGGATTCACATTTGTGATTATTTGAATTTTCAACTAAATCGTGTGATCCATCTAAATATTGCATCACATATTTCTAACCAATCTCAACAATAATCTTTTACCACAGTAAAAAAAAATTAAGATGCATAGGGAAGAATCGAAATAACAATCGTTGTTAGAATCCAAATGATGAAAGATAAAGTATCTTGGTTCGAAAAAGTTTCCATTAATGCGTAAATGCGCACAAGTTTGAATTCATGGAATCTTGTTCCAACCAAGATACTTCATCTTTCATCATTTCGATTCTAACAACGATTTTATTTCGATTATATCTCAGAATGATAATAGATGACGTATCTTGGTTCTAACAAGTTTCCAATATTGCGTTGACTCAGCGCCCTTCAATAATATATCTGTAGACCGCGTTTCTTTTAAAAAATCAAAATATTAGAAACAATTCTGGATTCACAATTGCGATTATTAACTTCCCGAAGGAGAAGTTTATGTTTTCATCAAAAAATCCGAATCGCTAATTTTATGTTTTCTGGACGTTTCAAGCCATTCTGAATCGAATGAGACCAAATTTGGAAAAAGTATGTGTGTGTGTGTGTGTGTGTGTGTGTGTGTGTGTGTGTATGTGTGTGTGTGTGTGTGTGTGTGAACAGATTTTTTGCCGTAATCGACGTTTTCTCCAAAACGGCTGGACCGCGATTTCAAAAATTTAAAAGCCATTTGATGTATCTCGATGAGACTATCGTCTCTGAGTTTTGTGCGGCGAACGGCCGGGCCGTTTCTTTTGTAATTGCAGAAAAGTGAAAAATTTTTCGTCCACGTTTAGCCCGCAACTCTGAATCGATTCTGAAAATTCAAAAACCGTTCGATAGATATTGGTTGGGAATCGTGCTGATTAGTTTTTGGTAAAGATCGGCCGGGCCGTTTTCTTGTAATAAAGTTTTAAAAAAAAAATTTCGACGATTTTTATGATTATTTTTTTTGACGATAGATACCATAGTTTTCTAGGTCATACTAAAATATTACGGCCCTACGACAACTGGTTTAGCTTTAAAATTCGTCAAAGTTTGCAAAAATCAGTATGGTCTTTTTGGCATTTGTCAAAATTAGACTTTTGAGCGACGTTTTCTCAAAAACGCCTGAACCGATTTTAGAAATTTAAAAGCCATTTGATGTATTTCGGTGAGGACTATCGTTTGTCAGTTTTGTGCAACTATCTGCCAAGCCGTTTCTTTGTAATTTGAAAAAAACTTTTCGTCCACATTTAAGCTCATCCTACCGAACGATTTTAAAAAATCAAAAACTGTTCGAAAGATATTAGTTGGGAATGGTGCTGATTAATTTTAGGTGAAAATCTACCGAGCCGTTTTCTTGTAATTAACTGTTGAAAAAAAGTGTTAAATTTTCGTCCACATTCAAGCTCATCCTACCGCACCGATTTTGAAAAATCAAAAACTGTTCGAAAGATATCATTTGGGAATGATGCTGATTAATTTTAGGTGAAAATCTACCGAGCCGTTTTCTTGTAATTAACTGTTGAAAAAAGTGTTAAATTTTCGTCCACATTTAAGCTCATCCTACCGAACCGATTTTGAAAAATCAAAAACTGTTCGAAAGATATTAGTTGGGAATGATGCTGATTAATTTTAGGTGAAAATCTACCGAGCCGTTTTCTTGTAATTAACTGTTGAAAAAAAGTGTTAAATTTTCGTCCACATTTAAGCTCATCCTACCGAACCGATTTTGGAAAATCAAAAACTGTTCGAAAGATATCATTTGGGAATGATGCTGATTAATTTTAGGTGAAAATCTACCGAGCCGTTTTCTTGTAATTAACTGTTGAAAAAAAGTGTTAAATTTTCGTCCACATTTAAGCTCATCCTACCGAACCGATTTTGAAAAATCAAAAACTGTTCGAAAGATATTAGTTGGGAATGATGCTGATTAATTTTAGGTGAAAATCTACCGAGCCGTTTTTCTTGTAATTAACTGTTGAAAAAAAGTGTTAAATTTTCGTCCACATTTAAGCTCATCCTACCGAACCGATTTTGAAAAATCAAAACTGTTCGAAAGATATTAGTTGGGAATGATGCTGATTAATTTTAGGTGAAAATCTACCGAGCCGTTTTCTTGTAATTAACTGTTGAAAAAAAGTGTTAAATTTTCGTCCACATTTAAGCTCATCCTACCGAACCGATTTTGAAAAATCAAAAACTGTTCGAAAGATATTAGTTGGGAATGATGCTGATTAATTTTAGGTGAAAATCTACCGAGCCGTTTTCTTGTAATAACTGTTGAAAAAAGTGTTAAATTTTCGTCCACATTTAAGCTCATCCTACCGAACCGATTTTGAAAAATCAAAAACTGTTCGAAAGATATTAGTTGGGAATGGTACTGATTAATTTTAGGTGAAAATCTACCGAGCCATTTTCTTGTAATTAACTGTTGAAAAAAGTGTTAATTTTCGTCCACATTTAAGCTCATCCTACCGAACCGATTTTGAAAAATCAAAAACATATGAAGCCTCTGCCTAGAAAATATACTTCGTCTCCAAGGTCGTGAAATGACCAAGAAATTCTTTACTTTAATCAAGTTATAATAATTATCATCGTTTTCTACAATTTGGAAAAAATAATCGTATGCGTCGATACAATTTTGTTACAATGAGAACCACTTATGTATTCAGATTATTATATTAAAAATAATAAAAAAGAATAAAAAATATTTTTTTTTATATCAATGATAGTGATAATATAAATTTCTTAATAATTATAAAATA